>NW_022060663.1:65000-72527 GCF_003285725.1 Scaptodrosophila lebanonensis | reverse complement strand
ATCCGCTAAGGAGTGTGTAACAACTCACCTGCCGAAGCAACTAGCCCTTAAAATGGATGGCGCTTAAGTTGTATACCTATACATTACCGCTAAAGTAATGATTCATATGTTTATATAAAAATATAAATTTTGAAACTTTAGTGAGTAGGAAGGTACCAATGGTGTGCGTAGAAGTGTTTGGCGTAAGCCTGCATGGAGCCGCCATTGGTACAGATCTTGGTGGTAGTAGCAAATAATCGAATGAGACCTTGGAGGACTGAAGTGGAGAAGGGTTTCGTGTGAACAGTGGTTGATCACGAGTTTTCGGTCCTAAGTTCAAGGCGAAAGCCGAAAATTTTCAAGTAAAAATATATATATATACACAACATACATATTATTATTGATACACTTGAATAATTTTGAACGAAAGGGAATACGGTTCCAATTCCGTAACCTGTTGAGTATCCGTTTGTTATTAAATATGGGCCTTGTGCTCATCCTGGCAACAGGAACGACCATAAAGAAGCCGTCGAGAGATATCGGAAGAGTTTTCTTTTCTGTTTTATAGCCGTACTACCATGGAAGTCTTTCGCAGAGAGATATGGTAGATGGGCTAGAAGAGCATGACATATACTGTTGTGTCGATATTTTCTCCTCGGACCTTGAAAATTTATGGTGGGGACACGCAAACTTCTCAACAGGCCGTACCAATATCCGCAGCTGGTCTCCAAGGTGAAGAGTCTCTAGTCGATGGAATAATGTAGGTAAGGGAAGTCGGCAAATTAGATCCGTAACTTCGGGATAAGGATTGGCTCTGAAGATTGAGATAATCGGCTTGATTGGGAAACAATAACATGGTTTATGTTCTCGTTCTGGGTAAATAGAATTTCGATTATTTTTAATGATCGTCATTTGTTCCCCGGATTGTTAGTTACGTAGCCAATTGTGGAACTTTCTTGCTAAAATTTTTAAGAATACTAATCTGGAGGGGTTAAACCTTTCAGTTTTAGCTCTTTTAAATTATAACGATTATCAATTAACAATCAATTCAGAACTGGCACGGACTTGGGGAATCCGACTGTCTAATTAAAACAAAGCATTGTGATGGCCCTAGCGGGTGTTGACACAATGTGATTTCTGCCCAGTGCTCTGAATGTCAACGTGAAGAAATTCAAGTAAGCGCGGGTCAACGGCGGGAGTAACTATGACTCTCTTAAGGTAGCCAAATGCCTCGTCATCTAATTAGTGACGCGCATGAATGGATTAACGAGATTCCTACTGTCCCTATCTACTATCTAGCGAAACCACAGCCAAGGGAACGGGCTTGGAATAATTAGCGGGGAAAGAAGACCCTTTTGAGCTTGACTCTAATCTGGCAGTGTAAGGAGACATAAGAGGTGTAGAATAAGTGGGAGATATTAGATTTCGGTTTAGTATCGCCAATGAAATACCACTACTCTTATTGTTTCCTTACTTACTTGATTAAATGGAACGTGTATCATTTCCTAGCCATTATACGGATATATTTTTATATATCTTATGGTATTGGGTTTTGATGCAAGCTTCTTGATCAAAGTATCATGAGTTTGTTATATAATTGCAAACAAATTCTAATAATGAGAGGATGCGCATTTATGTGTATTTTCAATTTATGAATTTGGTATAACTCCAATTACTCCGGTATGATCCAATTCAAGGACATTGCCAGGTAGGGAGTTTGACTGGGGCGGTACATCTCTCAAATAATAACGGAGGTGTCCCAAGGCCAGCTCAGTGCGGACAGAAACCACACATAGAGCAAAAGGGCAAAAGCTGACTTGATCTCGGTGTCCAGTACACACAGGGACAGCAAAAGCTCGGCCTATCGATCCTTTTGGTTTAAAGAGTTTTTAACAAGAGGTGTCAGAAAAGTTACCATAGGGATAACTGGCTTGTGGCGGCCAAGCGTTCATAGCGACGTCGCTTTTTGATCCTTCGATGTCGGCTCTTCCTATCATTGTGAAGCAAAATTCACCAAGCGTTGGATTGTTCACCCATGCAAGGGAACGTGAGCTGGGTTTAGACCGTCGTGAGACAGGTTAGTTTTACCCTACTAATGACAAAAACGTTGTTGCGACAGCATTCCTGCGTAGTACGAGAGGAACCGCAGGTACGGACCTATGGCACAATACTTGTTCGAGCGAACAGTGGTATGACGCTACGTCCGTTGGATTATGCCTGAACGCCTCTAAGGTCGTATCCGTGCTGGACTGCAATGATAAAAATGGGGCAATTTGCATTGTATGGCTTCTAAATCATTAAAAGTTTATATGCATTTATAAACGACAATGAATATGTGATGCCAATGTTATGAGTAACATAGTTAACTTTGGAGGATCTTCGATCACCTGGTGCCAATGCTAGTTACTTATTAAAACATTATTTAATACAATGACAAAGCCTAGAATCAATTGTAAACGACTTTTGTAACGGGCAAGGTGTTGTAAGTGGTTGAGCAGCTGCCATACTGCGATCCACTGAAGCTTATCCTTTGCTTGATGATTCGACGATATATATAATATGTTTATATATAAAAATATACGACTTCGCAATGGTTTTGTACATTGTGCATGTAGTATATATAATAATATATAATATATATATATATAGAGTCAATCGAGAATCATCAATAATGGTAGCCGGTGTTTCACTCACTGTTGGTGGTGGTGTGTGTATTCATTAAGGCCTGCCATTATTATTAATTATTATTATTTTTTTTTTATATATATTTAACCTATATATATTATAACCACCCACCTATATACTACAAATATTATACATAATGGTGTCCCTATGTATAAAATTAATATATACTTGTCTCTTTGAGCATGCGAAAAGTCTTAAGTATATAATAACTCTATGTATATCACTTTGGAATGTGTACATAGAGTATCAGAAATGTTATAAACAAGAACGCGCATGCCAATTACTATATTCTAGTATAGTATTGGCTCGTGTAAATATATAATATATACAAGTCAATATATACTTGCCCCTTGGAGCATATGCGAAAAGTCTTAAGTATATATGTATCACTATGAAATGTGTACATAAGTATATCAGAAATGTTACAAACAAGCACACCCGCACGCCAATTTTACTATATTATAGTATTGGCATGTGTAAATATATACTTGCCCTTGACTTGAGCATATGCGAAAAGTCTTAAGTATATAATAACTCTATGTATCACTATGGAATGTGTACATAGTATATCAGAAATGTTACAAACAAGCACACCCGCACGCCAATTTTACTATATTATAGTATTGGCATGTGTAAATATATACTTGCCCTTGACTTGAGCTTATGCGAAAAGTCTTAAATATATAATAACTCTATGTATCACTATGGAATGTGTACATAGTATATCAGAAATGTTACAAACAAGCACACCCGCACGCCAATTTTACTATATTATAGTATTGGCATGCATAAATATATACTTGCCCTTGACTTGAGCATATGCGAAAAGTCTTAAGTATATAATAACTCTATGTATCACTATGAAATGTGTACATAGTAGTATATCAGAAATGTTACAAACAAGCACACCCGCACGCCAATTTTACTATATTATAGTATTGGCATGTGTAAATATATACTTGCCCTTGACTTGAGCATATGCGAAAAGTCTTAAGTATATAATAACTCTATGTATCACTATGGAATGTGTACATAGTATATCAGAAATGTTACAAACAAGCACACCCGCACGCCAATTTTACTATATTATAGTATTGGCATGCGTAAATATATACTTGCCCTTGACTTGAGCATATGCGAAAAGTCTTAAGTATATAATAACTCTATGTATCACTTTGGAATGTGTACATAGTATATCAGAAATGTTACAAACAAGCACACCCGCACGCCAATTTTACTATATTATAGTATTGGCATGTGTAAATATATATAAATGTACATACAAAGTATGCATTTATTAAGGAATACAAATGTTTCTTAAATGTATCACATGGTATTATAATAAATATAGTGTGTTTATTCATAATAAACACACTATAAATGTATTTATGTTTGGTTTGGAGGTGCATAAATACATATAATATATATGGGTTTTACTAAAGTCTGGTGGAATTTAAAGTAAGCCCATATATACAAATGGTGTCCCAAGGTATTATAATAAATATAGTGTGTTTATTCATAATAAACACACTATAAGTGTATTTATGTTTGGTTTGGAGGTGCATAAATACATATAATATATATGGGTTTTACTAAAGTCTGGTGGAATTTAAAGTAAGCCCATATATACAAATGGTGTCCCAAGGTATTATAATAAATATAGTGTGTTTATTCATTATAAACACACTATATATGAAGTAACCCATGTGTTAAAATAAATATAGTGTGTTTATTAATAATAAACACACTATATATGAAGTAACCCATGCATTAAAATACAGTGTGTTTATTCCAAATAAACACACTATAAACGTATTTAACCTATAGAGGTAAATGTCATTTTAGTCATATATTTTATATAAAATGCTACCGCATAAAGAAATAGTGGCACAAAACACCTATAGAGTCAGTGGTGTTCTCGCACCATGAAGAAAAATTTTCCTTCATAATATATACAAGTGTTTGTTCAAGCAACAGACACCATGTATATATAGGTGTTTTGTGCCACTACTTCTTTATGCTGTAGCATTTTATATGAAATGTATTACTAAAATAACATGCATTTGTATAGTTAAAATAAATATAGTGTGTTTATTCAAAATAAACACACTACATATGAAGTAGCTCATGCATTAAAATAAATATAGTGTGTTTATTCATAATAAACACACTATATATGAAATAACCTATGCATTAAAATATAGTGTGTTTATTCATTATAAACACACTATATATGAAGATACCCATGTGTTAAAATAAATATAGTGTGTTTATTCCAAATAAACACACTATAAATGTATTTATGTTTGGTTTGGAGGTGCATAAATACATGTTGAATTTAGTGGTACATTTTGAAAAAATGCTACCGCAGATAGAAGTAGTGGCACAAAACATACTTGTGGAGTGTGCTTCTGCACGAAGAAGTAAAATTACTTTTTCATATAAATTAATGTAGTGGCGGCATTAATAGTGCAGATGCATTTAGTATAGAATATATATGGGTTTTACTATAGTCTGGTTGAATTTAAAGTAAGCCTATATATAAAAATGGTGTCCCAAGGTATTAAAATAAATATAGTGTGTTTATTCATAATAAACACACTATAAATGTATTTATGTTTGGAGGTGCATAAAATACATATAATATATATGGGTTTTACTAAAGTCTGGTGGAATTTAAAGTAAGCCCATATATACAAATGGTGTCCCAAGGTATTAAAATAAATATAGTGTGTTTATTCGTAATAAACACACTATAAATGTATTTATGTTTGGTTATGGAGGTGCATAAATACATGTTGAATTTAGTGGTACATTTTGAAAAAATGCTACTGCAGATAGAAGTAGTGGCACAAAACATACTTGTGGAGTGTGCTTCTGCACGAAGAAGTAAAATTACTTTTTCATATAAATTAATGTAGTGGCGGCATTAATAGTGCAGATGCATTTAGTATAGAATATATATGGGTTTTACTATAGTCTGGTTGAATTTAAAGTAAGCCCATATATAAAAATGGTGTCCCAAGGTATTAAAATAAATATAGTGTGTTTATTCATAATAAACACACTATAAATGTATTTATGTTTGGAGGTGCATAAAATACATATAATATATATGGGTTTTACTAAAGTCTGGTGGAATTTAAAGTAAGCCCATATATACAAATGGTGTCCCAAGGTATTAAAATAAATATAGTGTGTTTATTCGTAATAAACACACTATAAATGTATTTATGTTTGGTTATGGAGGTGCATAAATACATGTTGAATTTAGTGGTACATTTTGAAAAAATGCTACTGCAGATAGAAGTAGTGGCACAAAACATACTTGTGGAGTGTGCTTCTGCACGAAGAAGTAAAATTACTTTTTCATATAAATTAATGTAGTGGCGGCATTAATAGTGCAGATGCATTTAGTATAGAATATATATGGGTTTTACTATAGTCTGGTTGAATTTAAAGTAAGCCCATATATAAAAATGGTGTCCCAAGGTATTAAAATAAATATAGTGTGTTTATTCATAATAAACACACTATAAATGTATTTATGTTTGGAGGTGCATAAAATACATATAATATATATGGGTTTTACTAAAGTCTGGTGGAATTTAAAGTAAGCCCATATATACAAATGGTGTCCCAAGGTATTAAAATAAATATAGTGTGTTTATTCGTAATAAACACACTATAAATGTATTTATGTTTGGTTATGGAGGTGCATAAATACATGTTGAATTTAGTGGTACATTTTGAAAAAATGCTACTGCAGATAGAAGTAGTGGCACAAAACTACTTCATGGAGTTAGCATCAGCACGAAGTAAAATTACTTCATATAATATTTAATGAACTGGGGCATCATTAAAATAATAGTGCTTATAGAGATGCGGTTGACGAATTATAATATGGCAGCAACATATAAATAAATAGACACATCAGTATAATAATATATAGTGGAGAAGCTTGATTCTATTATAGTAAATATTTTTTTATTATAATAGAAGGCTTGATAATTTAGTGGTATATTTTGAAAAAAAGTTGTCACATAAAGAAGTAGTGGCACAAAACTACTTCATGGAGTTAGCATCAGCACGAAGTAAAATTACTTCATATAATATTTAATGAACTGGGGCATCATTAAAATAATAGTGCTTATAGAGATGCGGTTGACGAATTATAATATGGCAGCAACACATAAATAAATAGACACATCAGTATAATAATATATAGTGGAGAAGCTTGATTCTATTATAGTAAATATTTTTTTTATTATAATAGAAGGCTTGATAATTTAGTGGTATATTTTGAAAAAAAGGTGTCACATAAAGAAATAGTGGCACAAAACTACTTCATATGGCAAAGAGAAATCAATGATTTCAAATAAATCCTGTATATTCGTAGCGTAATATACATAAAGATAGTTGTAATATTTTACTTCTATCGTTAATTTTTACTATGTATATGGTTCTTTCGTATCGACAGTTTGTTCCTTTTTATGGTTCATTACGACTGGTCGTTAGAATCCCTCTATACAGAAAAAGATATTTGGGAGTAGGAAAAACCAAACAAGTCCGACCTGGTTGCCCCTATATCGTTAATTAGTCTGGTGTGATACATTAAGAACTATGTTCTTAATGAGTTTTTGATATACTATAGGTGTATAAAAATTATACACAATTAATATAGTGTACAAAGACAGAAACACAGTACACATGTATTTATACATGTGTAAAATTTTATATATAGTTATTGGGGAGGCTATTATATAAAATGAAAAATTAATAGTTATAACTTGTTATGACTTATTAATAAAAAAAAAGTATTTGCGCTATATAAAATAGCGTTAAATAACAAAATGAACAAAC
>NW_022060663.1:50000-60000 GCF_003285725.1 Scaptodrosophila lebanonensis | reverse complement strand
AGGTTAAGCCCGATGAACCTGAATATCCATTATGGGAAATTCATCATTATAATTATAATATTTAATAAATATTATTAATAATAGTGTGCATTTTTCCCATATAAGGACATTGTAATCTATTAGCATATACAAAAATTTATCATAAAATATGGCTTATAGTTTATTCAAATTATTATGGCTTGCCCATTGATAACATAGAATAAATGTCATTAAATTTGATAAAGTGCTGATAGATTGATATGAAATACAGTGTGTTAATTTTTCGAAATTATATAATGATATTTATATCTATGATATTTATATTTATTATAGGCACTTGTATGATTAACAATGCGAAAGATTCAGGATACCTTCGGGACCCGTCTTGAAACACGGACCAAGGAGTCTAACATATATGCAAGTCATTGGGATTTATTTTATAAACCTAATGGCGTAATTAACTTGACTACCAATACAAATGGGATTAGTTTTTAAATTATTTTATATAGTTTATTAATTCAATCCCGGGGCGCTCTATATAGTTATGTATAATAATATTTATATTATTTATACCTCTAACTGGAACGTACCTTGAGCATATATGCTGTGACCCGAAAGATGGTGAACTATACTTGATCAGGTTGAAGTCAGGGGAAACCCTGATGGAAGACCGAAACAGTTCTGACGTGCAAATCGATTGTCAGAATTGAGTATAGGGGCGAAAGACCAATCGAACCATCTAGTAGCTGGTTCCTTCCGAAGTTTCCCTCAGGATAGCTGGTGCATTTATATATTGCATAAAATAATCTTATCTGGTAAAGCGAATGATTAGAGGCCTTAGGGTCGAAACGATCTTAACCTATTCTCAAACTTTAAATGGGTAAGAACCTTAACTTTCTTGAAATGAAGTTTAAGGTTATGATATAATGTGCCCAGTGGGCCACTTTTGGTAAGCAGAACTGGCGCTGTGGGATGAACCAAACGTAATGTTACGGTGCCCAAATTAACAACTCATGCAGATACCATGAAAGGCGTTGGTTGCTTAAAACAGCAGGACGGTGGACATGGAAGTCGTAATCCGCTAAGGAGTGTGTAACAACTCACCTGCCGAAGCAACTAGCCCTTAAAATGGATGGCGCTTAAGTTGTATACCTATACATTACCGCTAAAGTAAATGATTCATATTTATATAAAAATATAAATTTTGAAACTTTAGTGAGTAGGAAGGTACAATGGTGTGCGTAGAAGTGTTTGGCGTAAGCCTGCATGGAGCCGCCATTGGTACAGATCTTGGTGGTAGTAGCAAATAATCGAATGAGACCTTGGAGGACTGAAGTGGAGAAGGGTTTCGTGTGAACAGTGGTTGATCACGAGTTAGTCGGTCCTAAGTTCAAGGCGAAAGCCGAAAATTTTCAAGTAAAAATATATATATATATACACAACATACATATTATTATTGATACACTTGAATAATTTTGAACGAAAGGGAATACGGTTCCAATTCCGTAACCTGTTGAGTATCCGTTTGTTATTAAATATGGGCCTTGTGCTCATCCTGGCAACAGGAACGACCATAAAGAAGCCGTCGAGAGATATCGGAAGAGTTTTCTTTTCTGTTTTATAGCCGTACTACCATGGAAGTCTTTCGCAGAGAGATATGGTAGATGGGCTAGAAGAGCATGACATATACTGTTGTGTCGATATTTTCTCCTCGGACCTTGAAAATTTATGGTGGGGACACGCAAACTTCTCAACAGGCCGTACCAATATCCGCAGCTGGTCTCCAAGGTGAAGAGTCTCTAGTCGATGGAATAATGTAGGTAAGGGAAGTCGGCAAATTAGATCCGTAACTTCGGGATAAGGATTGGCTCTGAAGATTGAGATAATCGGGCTTGATTGGGAAACAATAACATGGTTTATGTTCTCGTTCTGGGTAAATAGAATTTCGATTATTTTTAATGATCGTCATTTGTTCCCCGGATTGTTAGTTACGTAGCCAATTGTGGAACTTTCTTGCTAAAATTTTTAAGAATACTAATCTGGAGGGGTTAAACCTTTCAGTTTTAGCTCTTTTAAATTATAACGATTATCAATTAACAATCAATTCAGAACTGGCACGGACTTGGGGAATCCGACTGTCTAATTAAAACAAAGCATTGTGATGGCCCTAGCGGGTGTTGACACAATGTGATTTCTGCCCAGTGCTCTGAATGTCAACGTGAAGAAATTCAAGTAAGCGCGGGTCAACGGCGGGAGTAACTATGACTCTCTTAAGGTAGCCAAATGCCTCGTCATCTAATTAGTGACGCGCATGAATGGATTAACGAGATTCCTACTGTCCCTATCTACTATCTAGCGAAACCACAGCCAAGGGAACGGGCTTGGAATAATTAGCGGGGAAAGAAGACCCTTTTGAGCTTGACTCTAATCTGGCAGTGTAAGGAGACATAAGAGGTGTAGAATAAGTGGGAGATATTAGATTTCGGTTTAGTATCGCCAATGAAATACCACTACTCTTATTGTTTCCTTACTTACTTGATTAAATGGAACGTGTATCATTTCCTAGCCATTATACGGATATATTTTTATATATCTTATGGTATTGGGTTTTGATGCAAGCTTCTTGATCAAAGTATCATGAGTTTGTTATATAATTGCAAACAAATTCTAATAATGAGAGGATGCGCATTTATGTGTATTTTCAATTTATGAATTTGGTATAACTCCAATTACTCCGGTATGATCCAATTCAAGGACATTGCCAGGTAGGGAGTTTGACTGGGGCGGTACATCTCTCAAATAATAACGGAGGTGTCCCAAGGCCAGCTCAGTGCGGACAGAAACCACACATAGAGCAAAAGGGCAAAAGCTGACTTGATCTCGGTGTCCAGTACACACAGGGACAGCAAAAGCTCGGCCTATCGATCCTTTTGGTTTAAAGAGTTTTTAACAAGAGGTGTCAGAAAAGTTACCATAGGGATAACTGGCTTGTGGCGGCCAAGCGTTCATAGCGACGTCGCTTTTTGATCCTTCGATGTCGGCTCTTCCTATCATTGTGAAGCAAAATTCACCAAGCGTTGGATTGTTCACCCATGCAAGGGAACGTGAGCTGGGTTTAGACCGTCGTGAGACAGGTTAGTTTTACCCTACTAATGACAAAAACGTTGTTGCGACAGCATTCCTGCGTAGTACGAGAGGAACCGCAGGTACGGACCTATGGCACAATACTTGTTCGAGCGAACAGTGGTATGACGCTACGTCCGTTGGATTATGCCTGAACGCCTCTAAGGTCGTATCCGTGCTGGACTGCAATGATAAAAATGGGGCAATTTGCATTGTATGGCTTCTAAATCATTAAAAGTTTATATGCATTTATAAACGACAATGAATATGTGATGCCAATGTTATGAGTAACATAGTTAACTTTGGAGGATCTTCGATCACCTGGTGCCAATGCTAGTTACTTATTAAAACATTATTTAATACAATGACAAAGCCTAGAATCAATTGTAAACGACTTTTGTAACGGGCAAGGTGTTGTAAGTGGTTGAGCAGCTGCCATACTGCGATCCACTGAAGCTTATCCTTTGCTTGATGATTCGACGATATATATAATATGTTTATATATAAAAATATACGACTTCGCAATGGTTTTGTACATTGTGCATGTAGTATATATAATAATATATAATATATATATATATAGAGTCAATCGAGAATCATCAATAATGGTAGCCGGTGTTTCACTCACTGTTGGTGGTGGTGTGTGTATTCATTAAGGCCTGCCATTATTATTAATTATTATTATTTTTTTTTTATATATATTTAACCTATATATATTATAACCACCCACCTATATACTACAAAATATTATACATAATGGTGTCCCTATGTATAAAATTAATATATACTTGTCTCTTTGAGCATGCGAAAAGTCTTAAGTATATAATAACTCTATGTATATCACTTTGGAATGTGTACATAGAGTATCAGAAATGTTATAAACAAGAACGCGCATGCCAATTACTATATTCTAGTATAGTATTGGCTCGTGTAAATATATAATATATACAAGTCAATATATACTTGCCCCTTGGAGCATATGCGAAAAGTCTTAAGTATATATGTATCACTATGAAATGTGTACATAAGTATATCAGAAATGTTACAAACAAGCACACCCGCACGCCAATTTTACTATATTATAGTATTGGCATGTGTAAATATATACTTGCCCTTGACTTGAGCATATGCGAAAAGTCTTAAGTATATAATAACTCTATGTATCACTATGGAATGTGTACATAGTATATCAGAAATGTTACAAACAAGCACACCCGCACGCCAATTTTACTATATTATAGTATTGGCATGTGTAAATATATACTTGCCCTTGACTTGAGCTTATGCGAAAAGTCTTAAATATATAATAACTCTATGTATCACTATGGAATGTGTACATAGTATATCAGAAATGTTACAAACAAGCACACCCGCACGCCAATTTTACTATATTATAGTATTGGCATGCATAAATATATACTTGCCCTTGACTTGAGCATATGCGAAAAGTCTTAAGTATATAATAACTCTATGTATCACTATGAAATGTGTACATAGTAGTATATCAGAAATGTTACAAACAAGCACACCCGCACGCCAATTTTACTATATTATAGTATTGGCATGTGTAAATATATACTTGCCCTTGACTTGAGCATATGCGAAAAGTCTTAAGTATATAATAACTCTATGTATCACTATGGAATGTGTACATAGTATATCAGAAATGTTACAAACAAGCACACCCGCACGCCAATTTTACTATATTATAGTATTGGCATGCGTAAATATATACTTGCCCTTGACTTGAGCATATGCGAAAAGTCTTAAGTATATAATAACTCTATGTATCACTTTGGAATGTGTACATAGTATATCAGAAATGTTACAAACAAGCACACCCGCACGCCAATTTTACTATATTATAGTATTGGCATGTGTAAATATATATAAATGTACATACAAAGTATGCATTTATTAAGGAATACAAATGTTTCTTAAATGTATCACATGGTATTATAATAAATATAGTGTGTTTATTCATTATAAACACACTATATATGAAGTAACCCATGTGTTAAAATAAATATAGTGTGTTTATTAATAATAAACACACTATATATGAAGTAACCCATGCATTAAAATACAGTGTGTTTATTCCAAATAAACACACTATAAACGTATTTAACCTATAGAGGTAAATGTCATTTTAGTCATATATTTTATATAAAATGCTACCGCATAAAGAAATAGTGGCACAAAACACCTATAGAGTCAGTGGTGTTCTCGCACCATGAAGAAAAATTTTCCTTCATAATATATACAAGTGTTTGTTCAAGCAACAGACACCATGTATATATAGGTGTTTTGTGCCACTACTTCTTTATGCTGTAGCATTTTATATGAAATGTATTACTAAAATAACATGCATTTGTATAGTTAAAATAAATATAGTGTGTTTATTCAAAATAAACACACTACATATGAAGTAGCTCATGCATTAAAATAAATATAGTGTGTTTATTCATAATAAACACACTATATATGAAATAACCTATGCATTAAAATATAGTGTGTTTATTCATTATAAACACACTATATATGAAGATACCCATGTGTTAAAATAAATATAGTGTGTTTATTCCAAATAAACACACTATAAATGTATTTATGTTTGGTTTGGAGGTGCATAAATACATGTTGAATTTAGTGGTACATTTTGAAAAAATGCTACCGCAGATAGAAGTAGTGGCACAAAACATACTTGTGGAGTGTGCTTCTGCACGAAGAAGTAAAATTACTTTTTCATATAAATTAATGTAGTGGCGGCATTAATAGTGCAGATGCATTTAGTATAGAATATATATGGGTTTTACTATAGTCTGGTTGAATTTAAAGTAAGCCTATATATAAAAATGGTGTCCCAAGGTATTAAAATAAATATAGTGTGTTTATTCATAATAAACACACTATAAATGTATTTATGTTTGGAGGTGCATAAAATACATATAATATATATGGGTTTTACTAAAGTCTGGTGGAATTTAAAGTAAGCCCATATATACAAATGGTGTCCCAAGGTATTAAAATAAATATAGTGTGTTTATTCGTAATAAACACACTATAAATGTATTTATGTTTGGTTATGGAGGTGCATAAATACATGTTGAATTTAGTGGTACATTTTGAAAAAATGCTACTGCAGATAGAAGTAGTGGCACAAAACATACTTGTGGAGTGTGCTTCTGCACGAAGAAGTAAAATTACTTTTTCATATAAATTAATGTAGTGGCGGCATTAATAGTGCAGATGCATTTAGTATAGAATATATATGGGTTTTACTATAGTCTGGTTGAATTTAAAGTAAGCCCATATATAAAAATGGTGTCCCAAGGTATTAAAATAAATATAGTGTGTTTATTCATAATAAACACACTATAAATGTATTTATGTTTGGAGGTGCATAAAATACATATAATATATATGGGTTTTACTAAAGTCTGGTGGAATTTAAAGTAAGCCCATATATACAAATGGTGTCCCAAGGTATTAAAATAAATATAGTGTGTTTATTCGTAATAAACACACTATAAATGTATTTATGTTTGGTTATGGAGGTGCATAAATACATGTTGAATTTAGTGGTACATTTTGAAAAAATGCTACTGCAGATAGAAGTAGTGGCACAAAACATACTTGTGGAGTGTGCTTCTGCACGAAGAAGTAAAATTACTTTTTCATATAAATTAATGTAGTGGCGGCATTAATAGTGCAGATGCATTTAGTATAGAATATATATGGGTTTTACTATAGTCTGGTTGAATTTAAAGTAAGCCCATATATAAAAATGGTGTCCCAAGGTATTAAAATAAATATAGTGTGTTTATTCATAATAAACACACTATAAATGTATTTATGTTTGGAGGTGCATAAAATACATATAATATATATGGGTTTTACTAAAGTCTGGTGGAATTTAAAGTAAGCCCATATATACAAATGGTGTCCCAAGGTATTAAAATAAATATAGTGTGTTTATTCGTAATAAACACACTATAAATGTATTTATGTTTGGTTATGGAGGTGCATAAATACATGTTGAATTTAGTGGTACATTTTGAAAAAATGCTACTGCAGATAGAAGTAGTGGCACAAAACATACTTGTGGAGTGTGCTTCTGCACGAAGAAGTAAAATTACTTTTTCATATAAATTAATGTAGTGGCGGCATTAATAGTGCAGATGCATTTAGTATAGAATATATATGGGTTTTACTATAGTCTGGTTGAATTTAAAGTAAGCCCATATATAAAAATGGTGTCCCAAGGTATTAAAATAAATATAGTGTGTTTATTCATAATAAACACACTATAAATGTATTTATGTTTGGAGGTGCATAAAATACATATAATATATATGGGTTTTACTAAAGTCTGGTGGAATTTAAAGTAAGCCCATATATACAAATGGTGTCCCAAGGTATTAAAATAAATATAGTGTGTTTATTCGTAATAAACACACTATAAATGTATTTATGTTTGGTTATGGAGGTGCATAAATACATGTTGAATTTAGTGGTACATTTTGAAAAAATGCTACTGCAGATAGAAGTAGTGGCACAAAACATACTTGTGGAGTGTGCTTCTGCACGAAGAAGTAAAATTACTTTTTCATATAAATTAATGTAGTGGCGGCATTAATAGTGCAGATGCATTTAGTATAGAATATATATGGGTTTTACTATAGTCTGGTTGAATTTAAAGTAAGCCCATATATAAAAATGGTGTCCCAAGGTATTAAAATAAATATAGTGTGTTTATTCATAATAAACACACTATAAATGTATTTATGTTTGGAGGTGCATAAAATACATATAATATATATGGGTTTTACTAAAGTCTGGTGGAATTTAAAGTAAGCCCATATATACAAATGGTGTCCCAAGGTATTAAAATAAATATAGTGTGTTTATTCGTAATAAACACACTATAAATGTATTTATGTTTGGTTATGGAGGTGCATAAATACATGTTGAATTTAGTGGTACATTTTGAAAAAATGCTACTGCAGATAGAAGTAGTGGCACAAAACTACTTCATGGAGTTAGCATCAGCACGAAGTAAAATTACTTCATATAATATTTAATGAACTGGGGCATCATTAAAATAATAGTGCTTATAGAGATGCGGTTGACGAATTATAATATGGCAGCAACATATAAATAAATAGACACATCAGTATAATAATATATAGTGGAGAAGCTTGATTCTATTATAGTAAATATTTTTTTATTATAATAGAAGGCTTGATAATTTAGTGGTATATTTTGAAAAAAAGTTGTCACATAAAGAAGTAGTGGCACAAAACTACTTCATGGAGTTAGCATCAGCACGAAGTAAAATTACTTCATATAATATTTAATGAACTGGGGCATCATTAAAATAATAGTGCTTATAGAGATGCGGTTGACGAATTATAATATGGCAGCAACACATAAATAAATAGACACATCAGTATAATAATATATAGTGGAGAAGCTTGATTCTATTATAGTAAATATTTTTTTTATTATAATAGAAGGCTTGATAATTTAGTGGTATATTTTGAAAAAAAGGTGTCACATAAAGAAATAGTGGCACAAAACTACTTCATATGGCAAAGAGAAATCAATGATTTCAAATAAATCCTGTATATTCGTAGCGTAATATACATAAAGATAGTTGTAATATTTTACTTCTATCGTTAATTTTTACTATGTATATGGTTCTTTCGTATCGACAGTTTGTTCCTTTTTATGGTTCATTACGACTGGTCGTTAGAATCCCTCTATACAGAAAAAGATATTTGGGAGTAGGAAAAACCAAACAAGTCCGACCTGGTTGCCCCTATATCGTTAATTAGTCTGGTGTGATACATTAAGAACTATGTTCTTAATGAGTTTTTGATATACTATAGGTGTATAAAAATTATACACAATTAATATAGTGTACAAAGACAGAAACACAGTACACATGTATTTATACATGTGTAAAATTTTATATATAGTTATTGGGGAGGCTATTATATAAAATGAAAAATTAATAGTTATAACTTGTTATGACTTATTAATAAAAAAAAAGTATTTGCGCTATATAAAATAGCGTTAAATAACAAAATGAACAAACAAACAAAAAGACACATTATTTGTGTATATATTTTTAATATGTACGCAAAAAATAGTGTGTTATATGTGTTGTATGTATATTTCTCCTACCCTAGCTCATCGCGAGTGAAGATGGGTAGAGTTATATATAATAACACACACATAATATATGAAATTATAAATTTCATATTCAAAATGAATTAATTTATTTAATTCATACTAAATAAATGTTACAAGCACACAAATATTTTCAGAAAGTGAAAATATAAAAATATTTTTGAACGAAATGTTACATATTATTATAGATTAGTCTATAAAAATAAATGTTCATTATATATCCTACATTAATAATATTAATGCTTTATAAAAATATGTTACTACACACATAAAATACATGTTACCAAACATCAAAGGCATATTATTAAAAATGAATAATATATATATATATCCAAGAAAAATAATAATGCTTATGAATTTACTTAAAATGGGGATAACCAACACATACAAGTAAAACATATAAAATATATGTTACTTGAAATAAAAAGCATAAAAATATTATGCTTAAATATATATAAAATAACACAAATATATAAGCGAAGTGTTATTAAAAAAGCGTTGGTAATAAAAAGCATATTATAATAAAATGGAATAATATATAAACATTCAAACAAAAATAATATTATGCCAAAATATATATGGAGACCAAACACCCGATACACATATGTTTATTGAAATGAAAAAGCATTATATAATATTATTAAATATAAAAATGACGAATATGAATGCCGTATAAGAAGATGGCCATATACGTTAAGGA
>NW_022060663.1:37500-47500 GCF_003285725.1 Scaptodrosophila lebanonensis | reverse complement strand
TTTACACACAACATATATGACCTAAAGTAAATAAGTGTTGTACCTATTTTTCACGCAGACGTGTGTGAGAATGCCCAGGTTAATGCTTTAATATAATCGATGAAAATAATCCACATATTATTATATATGCTACAAAAAACTGATTATATTAAACTAAGTCTTTACGCAACATATTTATATAGAAAGGTCAATCAAATTAAATCAATACATATATATATGTTTTGATTTAAAATATTATTGCTAAATAATTGTATTGCTTCATTATTAATTTATAAGTTGCATACAATGGAAAAAACATGCAATAATAAACACCTAAATTAAACAATGTTGTACCTATTTTTCACATACTACTTGTGTGTGTGAAAATGCCCAGGTTAATGTTTAATATAATCGATGAAAAATATTCAAATCCATACATATAAAATTATATATGCTACAAAAAACTGATTATATTAAACTAAGTCATTACGCAGCATTTATTTAGGTCTAAATACAATTTATTGAAGGAATTGATATATGCCAATAAAATGGTGTATTTTTAATTTCTTTCAATAAAATCATATATGACATATAAAAACAAACAAAAACATCAATATAAAACTCTAAGCGGTGGATCACTCGGCTCATGGGTCGATGAAGAACGCAGCAAACTGTGCGTCATCGTGTGAACTGCAGGACACATGAACATCGACATTTTGAACGCATATCGCAGTCCATGCTGTTATGTACTTTAATTAATTTTGAAGTGCTGCTTGGACTACATATGGTTGAGGGTTGTAAGACTATGCTAATTAAGTTGCTTAATAAATATTTTGTTTAATATACAAAATATTTAAAGCATATGGTATATTATTGGATATATATATTCATATATTCATAATATTAAGAGCATATAATACAATATATATATGAAATGAAACACACACATCATCTCATAAATATACAAACATAATATTCCTATATAAAATTGTATATGAGAGTGATGAAAAGAAGAAAATTTATACTTTCTTTTTTTTCACACAATTCATTTAATACTGAGGAATGTCTAGCATAAAATACATTTTATCTAGAATTGCCTCTTATTAATGTTGTGCGAATATAAATATAAAAAGAATATAAAAAGTATAAAAATGATTGGGACTATGAACTTTTTCTTCTTTTAAATGAATTTTAATGGGTAGTTGTGTTCTCATTTCACATAAAATATATATATATATGTATTAAATATATTAGAAATTTTAACACATTTCTAATAAATGAAAATATATTATATTTATACAACCTCAACTCATATGGGACTACCCCCTGAATTTAAGCATATTAATTAGGGGAGGAAAAGAAACTAACAAGGATTTTCTTAGTAGCGGCGAGCGAAAAGAAAACAGTTCAGCACTAAGTCACTTTGTCTATATGGCAAATGTGAGATGCAGTGTATGGAACATCTATATTCTAGTATGAGAAATTAACGATTTAAGTCCTTCTTAAATGAGGCCATTTACCCATAGAGGGTGCCAGGCCCGTATAACGTTAATGATTACTAGATGATGATTTCCAAAGAGTCGTGTTGCTTGATAGTGCAGCACTAAGTGGGTGGTAAACTCCATCTAAAACTAAATATAACCATGAGACCGATAGTAAACAAGTACCGTGAGGGAAAGTTGAAAAGAACTCTGAATAGAGAGTTAAATAGTACGTGAAACTGCTTAGAGGTTAAGCCCGATGAACCTGAATATCCATTATGGGAAATTCATCATTATAATTATAATATTTAATAAATATTATTAATAATAGTGTGCATTTTTCCCATATAAGGACATTGTAATCTATTAGCATATACAAAAATTTATCATAAAATATGGCTTATAGTTTATTCAAATTATTATGGCTTGCCCATTGATAACATAGAATAAATGTCATTAAATTTGATAAAGTGCTGATAGATTGATATGAAATACAGTGTGTTAATTTTTCGAAATTATATAATGATATTTATATCTATGATATTTATATTTATTATAGGCACTTGTATGATTAACAATGCGAAAGATTCAGGATACCTTCGGGACCCGTCTTGAAACACGGACCAAGGAGTCTAACATATATGCAAGTCATTGGGATTTATTTTATAAACCTAATGGCGTAATTAACTTGACTACCAATACAAATGGGATTAGTTTTTAAATTATTTTATATAGTTTATTAATTCAATCCCGGGGCGCTCTATATAGTTATGTATAATAATATTTATATTATTTATACCTCTAACTGGAACGTACCTTGAGCATATATGCTGTGACCCGAAAGATGGTGAACTATACTTGATCAGGTTGAAGTCAGGGGAAACCCTGATGGAAGACCGAAACAGTTCTGACGTGCAAATCGATTGTCAGAATTGAGTATAGGGGCGAAAGACCAATCGAACCATCTAGTAGCTGGTTCCTTCCGAAGTTTCCCTCAGGATAGCTGGTGCATTTATATATTGCATAAAATAATCTTATCTGGTAAAGCGAATGATTAGAGGCCTTAGGGTCGAAACGATCTTAACCTATTCTCAAACTTTAAATGGGTAAGAACCTTAACTTTCTTGAAATGAAGTTTAAGGTTATGATATAATGTGCCCAGTGGGCCACTTTTGGTAAGCAGAACTGGCGCTGTGGGATGAACCAAACGTAATGTTACGGTGCCCAAATTAACAACTCATGCAGATACCATGAAAGGCGTTGGTTGCTTAAAACAGCAGGACGGTGGACATGGAAGTCGTAATCCGCTAAGGAGTGTGTAACAACTCACCTGCCGAAGCAACTAGCCCTTAAAATGGATGGCGCTTAAGTTGTATACCTATACATTACCGCTAAAGTAAATGATTCATATTTATATAAAAATATAAATTTTGAAACTTTAGTGAGTAGGAAGGTACAATGGTGTGCGTAGAAGTGTTTGGCGTAAGCCTGCATGGAGCCGCCATTGGTACAGATCTTGGTGGTAGTAGCAAATAATCGAATGAGACCTTGGAGGACTGAAGTGGAGAAGGGTTTCGTGTGAACAGTGGTTGATCACGAGTTAGTCGGTCCTAAGTTCAAGGCGAAAGCCGAAAATTTTCAAGTAAAAATATATATATATATACACAACATACATATTATTATTGATACACTTGAATAATTTTGAACGAAAGGGAATACGGTTCCAATTCCGTAACCTGTTGAGTATCCGTTTGTTATTAAATATGGGCCTTGTGCTCATCCTGGCAACAGGAACGACCATAAAGAAGCCGTCGAGAGATATCGGAAGAGTTTTCTTTTCTGTTTTATAGCCGTACTACCATGGAAGTCTTTCGCAGAGAGATATGGTAGATGGGCTAGAAGAGCATGACATATACTGTTGTGTCGATATTTTCTCCTCGGACCTTGAAAATTTATGGTGGGGACACGCAAACTTCTCAACAGGCCGTACCAATATCCGCAGCTGGTCTCCAAGGTGAAGAGTCTCTAGTCGATGGAATAATGTAGGTAAGGGAAGTCGGCAAATTAGATCCGTAACTTCGGGATAAGGATTGGCTCTGAAGATTGAGATAATCGGGCTTGATTGGGAAACAATAACATGGTTTATGTTCTCGTTCTGGGTAAATAGAATTTCGATTATTTTTAATGATCGTCATTTGTTCCCCGGATTGTTAGTTACGTAGCCAATTGTGGAACTTTCTTGCTAAAATTTTTAAGAATACTAATCTGGAGGGGTTAAACCTTTCAGTTTTAGCTCTTTTAAATTATAACGATTATCAATTAACAATCAATTCAGAACTGGCACGGACTTGGGGAATCCGACTGTCTAATTAAAACAAAGCATTGTGATGGCCCTAGC
Organism: Scaptodrosophila lebanonensis; assembly: GCF_003285725.1. Classification (NCBI taxonomy): domain Eukaryota; kingdom Metazoa; phylum Arthropoda; class Insecta; order Diptera; family Drosophilidae; genus Scaptodrosophila; species Scaptodrosophila lebanonensis. Next base: position 43,642 of record NW_022060663.1, on the reverse strand, counting down.
GGGTGTTGACACAATGTGATTTCTGCCCAGTGCTCTGAATGTCAACGTGAAGAAATTCAAGTAAGCGCGGGTCAACGGCGGGAGTAACTATGACTCTCTTAAGGTAGCCAAATGCCTCGTCATCTAATTAGTGACGCGCATGAATGGATTAACGAGATTCCTACTGTCCCTATCTACTATCTAGCGAAACCACAGCCAAGGGAACGGGCTTGGAATAATTAGCGGGGAAAGAAGACCCTTTTGAGCTTGACTCTAATCTGGCAGTGTAAGGAGACATAAGAGGTGTAGAATAAGTGGGAGATATTAGATTTCGGTTTAGTATCGCCAATGAAATACCACTACTCTTATTGTTTCCTTACTTACTTGATTAAATGGAACGTGTATCATTTCCTAGCCATTATACGGATATATTTTTATATATCTTATGGTATTGGGTTTTGATGCAAGCTTCTTGATCAAAGTATCATGAGTTTGTTATATAATTGCAAACAAATTCTAATAATGAGAGGATGCGCATTTATGTGTATTTTCAATTTATGAATTTGGTATAACTCCAATTACTCCGGTATGATCCAATTCAAGGACATTGCCAGGTAGGGAGTTTGACTGGGGCGGTACATCTCTCAAATAATAACGGAGGTGTCCCAAGGCCAGCTCAGTGCGGACAGAAACCACACATAGAGCAAAAGGGCAAAAGCTGACTTGATCTCGGTGTCCAGTACACACAGGGACAGCAAAAGCTCGGCCTATCGATCCTTTTGGTTTAAAGAGTTTTTAACAAGAGGTGTCAGAAAAGTTACCATAGGGATAACTGGCTTGTGGCGGCCAAGCGTTCATAGCGACGTCGCTTTTTGATCCTTCGATGTCGGCTCTTCCTATCATTGTGAAGCAAAATTCACCAAGCGTTGGATTGTTCACCCATGCAAGGGAACGTGAGCTGGGTTTAGACCGTCGTGAGACAGGTTAGTTTTACCCTACTAATGACAAAAACGTTGTTGCGACAGCATTCCTGCGTAGTACGAGAGGAACCGCAGGTACGGACCTATGGCACAATACTTGTTCGAGCGAACAGTGGTATGACGCTACGTCCGTTGGATTATGCCTGAACGCCTCTAAGGTCGTATCCGTGCTGGACTGCAATGATAAAAATGGGGCAATTTGCATTGTATGGCTTCTAAATCATTAAAAGTTTATATGCATTTATAAACGACAATGAATATGTGATGCCAATGTTATGAGTAACATAGTTAACTTTGGAGGATCTTCGATCACCTGGTGCCAATGCTAGTTACTTATTAAAACATTATTTAATACAATGACAAAGCCTAGAATCAATTGTAAACGACTTTTGTAACGGGCAAGGTGTTGTAAGTGGTTGAGCAGCTGCCATACTGCGATCCACTGAAGCTTATCCTTTGCTTGATGATTCGACGATATATATAATATGTTTATATATAAAAATATACGACTTCGCAATGGTTTTGTACATTGTGCATGTAGTATATATAATAATATATAATATATATATATAGAGTCAATCGAGAATCATCAATAATGGTAGCCGGTGTTTCACTCACTGTTGGTGGTGGTGTGTGTATTCATTAAGGCCTGCCATTATTATTAATTATTATTATTTTTTTTTTATATATATTTAACCTATATATATTATAACCACCCACCTATATACTACAAAATAATATACATAATGGTGTCCCTATGTATAAAATTAATATATACTTGTCTCTTTGAGCATGCGAAAAATCTTAAGTATATAATAACTCTATGTATATCACTTTGGAATGTGTACATAGAGTATCAGAAATGTTATAAACAAGAACGCGCATGCCAATTACTATATTCTAGTATAGTATTGGCTCGTGTAAATATATAATATATACAAGTCAATATATACTTGCCCCTTGGAGCATATGCGAAAAGTCTTAAGTATATATGTATCACTATGAAATGTGTACATAAGTATATCAGAAATGTTACAAACAAGCACACCCGCACGCCAATTTTACTATATTATAGTATTGGCATGTGTAAATATATACTTGCCCTTGACTTGAGCATTATGCGAAAAGTCTTAAGTATATAATAACTCTATGTATCACTATGGAATGTGTACATAGTATATCAGAAATGTTACAAACAAGCACACCCGCACGCCAATTTTACTATATTATAGTATTGGCATGCATAAATATATACTTGCCCTTGACTTGAGCATATGCGAAAAGTCTTAAATATATAATAACTCTATGTATCACTATGGAATGTGTACATAGTATATCAGAAATGTTACAAACAAGCACACCCGCACGCCAATTTTACTATATTATAGTATTGGCATGTGTAAATATATACTTGCCCTTGACTTGAGCTTATGCGAAAAGTCTTAAATATATAATAACTCTATGTATCACTATGGAATGTGTACATAGTATATCAGAAATGTTACAAACAAGCACACCCGCACGCCAATTTTACTATATTATAGTATTGGCATGCATAAATATATACTTGCCCTTGACTTGAGCATATGCGAAAAGTCTTAAGTATATAATAACGCTATGTATCACTTTGGAATGTGTGTACATAGAGTATCAGAAATGTTATAAACAAGAACCCGCATGCCAATTACTATATTCTATAGTATTGGCGTGTAAATATATATAAATGTACATACAAAGTATGCATTTATTAAGGAATACAAATGTTTCTTACTAAAGTCTGGTGGAATTTAAAGTAAGCCCATATATACAAATGGTGTCCCAAGGTATTATAATAAATATAGTGTGTTTATTCATAATAAACACACTATAAGTGTATTTATGTTTGGTTTGGAGGTGCATAAATACATATAATATATATGGGTTTTACTAAAGTCTGGTGGAATTTAAAGTAAGCCCATATATACAAATGGTGTCCCAAGGTATTATAATAAATATAGTGTGTTTATTCATTATAAACACACTATATATGAAGTAACCCATGTGTTAAAATAAATATAGTGTGTTTATTAATAATAAACACACTATATATGAAGTAACCCATGCATTAAAATACAGTGTGTTTATTCCAAATAAACACACTATAAACGTATTTAACCTATAGAGGTAAATGTCATTTTAGTCATATATTTTATATAAAATGCTACCGCATAAAGAAATAGTGGCACAAAACACCTATAGAGTCAGTGGTGTTCTCGCACCATGAAGAAAAATTTTCCTTCATAATATATACAAGTGTTTGTTCAAGCAACAGACACCATGTATATATAGGTGTTTTGTGCCACTACTTCTTTATGCTGTAGCATTTTATATGAAATGTATTACTAAAATAACATGCATTTGTATAGTTAAAATAAATATAGTGTGTTTATTCAAAATAAACACACTACATATGAAGTAGCTCATGCATTAAAATAAATATAGTGTGTTTATTCATAATAAACACACTATATATGAAATAACCTATGCATTAAAATATAGTGTGTTTATTCATTATAAACACACTATATATGAAGTAACCCATGTGTTAAAATAAATATAGTGTGTTTATTCCAAATAAACACACTATAAATGTATTTATGTTTGGTTTGGAGGTGCATAAATACATGTTGAATTTAGTGGTACATTTTGAAAAAATGCTACCGCAGATAGAAGTAGTGGCACAAAACATACTTGTGGAGTGTGCTTCTGCACGAAGAAGTAAAATTACTTTTTCATATAAATTAATGTAGTGGCGGCATTAATAGTGCAGATGCATTTAGTATAGAATATATATGGGTTTTACTATAGTCTGGTTGAATTTAAAGTAAGCCCATATATAAAAATGGTGTCCCAAGGTATTAAAATAAATATAGTGTGTTTATTCATAATAAACACACTATAAATGTATTTATGTTTGGAGGTGCATAAAATACATATAATATATATGGGTTTTACTAAAGTCTGGTGGAATTTAAAGTAAGCCCATATATACAAATGGTGTCCCAAGGTATTAAAATAAATATAGTGTGTTTATTCGTAATAAACACACTATAAATGTATTTATGTTTGGTTATGGAGGTGCATAAATACATGTTGAATTTAGTGGTACATTTTGAAAAAATGCTACTGCAGATAGAAGTAGTGGCACAAAACATACTTGTGGAGTGTGCTTCTGCACGAAGAAGTAAAATTACTTTTTCATATAAATTAATGTAGTGGCGGCATTAATAGTGCAGATGCATTTAGTATAGAATATATATGGGTTTTACTATAGTCTGGTTGAATTTAAAGTAAGCCCATATATAAAAATGGTGTCCCAAGGTATTAAAATAAATATAGTGTGTTTATTCATAATAAACACACTATAAATGTATTTATGTTTGGAGGTGCATAAAATACATATAATATATATGGGTTTTACTAAAGTCTGGTGGAATTTAAAGTAAGCCCATATATACAAATGGTGTCCCAAGGTATTAAAATAAATATAGTGTGTTTATTCGTAATAAACACACTATAAATGTATTTATGTTTGGTTATGGAGGTGCATAAATACATGTTGAATTTAGTGGTACATTTTGAAAAAATGCTACTGCAGATAGAAGTAGTGGCACAAAACATACTTGTGGAGTGTGCTTCTGCACGAAGAAGTAAAATTACTTTTTCATATAAATTAATGTAGTGGCGGCATTAATAGTGCAGATGCATTTAGTATAGAATATATATGGGTTTTACTATAGTCTGGTTGAATTTAAAGTAAGCCCATATATAAAAATGGTGTCCCAAGGTATTAAAATAAATATAGTGTGTTTATTCATAATAAACACACTATAAATGTATTTATGTTTGGAGGTGCATAAAATACATATAATATATATGGGTTTTACTAAAGTCTGGTGGAATTTAAAGTAAGCCCATATATACAAATGGTGTCCCAAGGTATTAAAATAAATATAGTGTGTTTATTCGTAATAAACACACTATAAATGTATTTATGTTTGGTTATGGAGGTGCATAAATACATGTTGAATTTAGTGGTACATTTTGAAAAAATGCTACTGCAGATAGAAGTAGTGGCACAAAACTACTTCATGGAGTTAGCATCAGCACGAAGTAAAATTACTTCATATAATATTTAATGAACTGGGGCATCATTAAAATAATAGTGCTTATAGAGATGCGGTTGACGAATTATAATATGGCAGCAACATATAAATAAATAGACACATCAGTATAATAATATATAGTGGAGAAGCTTGATTCTATTATAGTAAATATTTTTTTATTATAATAGAAGGCTTGATAATTTAGTGGTATATTTTGAAAAAAAGGTGTCACATAAAGAAGTAGTGGCACAAAACTACTTCATGGAGTTAGCATCAGCACGAAGTAAAATTACTTCATATAATATTTAATGAACTGGGGCATCATTAAAATAATAGTGCTTATAGAGATGCGGTTGACGAATTATAATATGGCAGCAACACATAAATAAATAGACACATCAGTATAATAATATATAGTGGAGAAGCTTGATTCTATTATAGTAAATATTTTTTTTTATTATAATAGAAGGCTTGATAATTTAGTGGTATATTTTGAAAAAAAGGTGTCACATAAAGAAATAGTGGCACAAAACTACTTCATATGGCAAAGAGAAATCAATGATTTCAAATAAATCCTGTATATTCGTAGCGTAATATACATAAAGATAGTTGTAATATTTTACTTCTATCGTTAATTTTTACTATGTATATGGTTCTTTCGTATCGACAGTTTGTTCCTTTTTATGGTTCATTACGACTGGTCGTTAGAATCCCTCTATACAGAAAAAGATATTTGGGAGTAGGAAAAACCAAACAAGTCCGACCTGGTTGCCCCTATATCGTTAATTAGTCTGGTGTGATACATTAAGAACTATGTTCTTAATGAGTTTTTGATATACTATAGGTGTATAAAAATTATACACAATTAATATAGTGTACAAAGACAGAAACACAGTACACATGTATTTATACATGTGTAAAATTTTATATATAGTTATTGGGGAGGCTATTATATAAAATGAAAAATTAATAGTTATAACTTGTTATGACTTATTAATAAAAAAAAAGTATTTGCGCTATATAAAATAGCGTTAAATA
>NW_022060663.1:12500-32500 GCF_003285725.1 Scaptodrosophila lebanonensis | reverse complement strand
TACGTGAAACTGCTTAGAGGTTAAGCCCGATGAACCTGAATATCCATTATGGGAAATTCATCATTATAATTATAATATTTAATAAATATTATTAATAATAGTGTGCATTTTTCCCATATAAGGACATTGTAATCTATTAGCATATACAAAAATTTATCATAAAATATGGCTTATAGTTTATTCAAATTATTATGGCTTGCCCATTGATAACATAGAATAAATGTCATTAAATTTGATAAAGTGCTGATAGATTGATATGAAATACAGTGTGTTAATTTTTCGAAATTATATAATGATATTTATATCTATGATATTTATATTTATTATAGGCACTTGTATGATTAACAATGCGAAAGATTCAGGATACCTTCGGGACCCGTCTTGAAACACGGACCAAGGAGTCTAACATATATGCAAGTCATTGGGATTTATTTTATAAACCTAATGGCGTAATTAACTTGACTACCAATACAAATGGGATTAGTTTTTAAATTATTTTATATAGTTTATTAATTCAATCCCGGGGCGCTCTATATAGTTATGTATAATAATATTTATATTATTTATACCTCTAACTGGAACGTACCTTGAGCATATATGCTGTGACCCGAAAGATGGTGAACTATACTTGATCAGGTTGAAGTCAGGGGAAACCCTGATGGAAGACCGAAACAGTTCTGACGTGCAAATCGATTGTCAGAATTGAGTATAGGGGCGAAAGACCAATCGAACCATCTAGTAGCTGGTTCCTTCCGAAGTTTCCCTCAGGATAGCTGGTGCATTTATATATTGCATAAAATAATCTTATCTGGTAAAGCGAATGATTAGAGGCCTTAGGGTCGAAACGATCTTAACCTATTCTCAAACTTTAAATGGGTAAGAACCTTAACTTTCTTGAAATGAAGTTTAAGGTTATGATATAATGTGCCCAGTGGGCCACTTTTGGTAAGCAGAACTGGCGCTGTGGGATGAACCAAACGTAATGTTACGGTGCCCAAATTAACAACTCATGCAGATACCATGAAAGGCGTTGGTTGCTTAAAACAGCAGGACGGTGGACATGGAAGTCGTAATCCGCTAAGGAGTGTGTAACAACTCACCTGCCGAAGCAACTAGCCCTTAAAATGGATGGCGCTTAAGTTGTATACCTATACATTACCGCTAAAGTAAATGATTCATATTTATATAAAAATATAAATTTTGAAACTTTAGTGAGTAGGAAGGTACAATGGTGTGCGTAGAAGTGTTTGGCGTAAGCCTGCATGGAGCCGCCATTGGTACAGATCTTGGTGGTAGTAGCAAATAATCGAATGAGACCTTGGAGGACTGAAGTGGAGAAGGGTTTCGTGTGAACAGTGGTTGATCACGAGTTAGTCGGTCCTAAGTTCAAGGCGAAAGCCGAAAATTTTCAAGTAAAAATATATATATATATACACAACATACATATTATTATTGATACACTTGAATAATTTTGAACGAAAGGGAATACGGTTCCAATTCCGTAACCTGTTGAGTATCCGTTTGTTATTAAATATGGGCCTTGTGCTCATCCTGGCAACAGGAACGACCATAAAGAAGCCGTCGAGAGATATCGGAAGAGTTTTCTTTTCTGTTTTATAGCCGTACTACCATGGAAGTCTTTCGCAGAGAGATATGGTAGATGGGCTAGAAGAGCATGACATATACTGTTGTGTCGATATTTTCTCCTCGGACCTTGAAAATTTATGGTGGGGACACGCAAACTTCTCAACAGGCCGTACCAATATCCGCAGCTGGTCTCCAAGGTGAAGAGTCTCTAGTCGATGGAATAATGTAGGTAAGGGAAGTCGGCAAATTAGATCCGTAACTTCGGGATAAGGATTGGCTCTGAAGATTGAGATAATCGGGCTTGATTGGGAAACAATAACATGGTTTATGTTCTCGTTCTGGGTAAATAGAATTTCGATTATTTTTAATGATCGTCATTTGTTCCCCGGATTGTTAGTTACGTAGCCAATTGTGGAACTTTCTTGCTAAAATTTTTAAGAATACTAATCTGGAGGGGTTAAACCTTTCAGTTTTAGCTCTTTTAAATTATAACGATTATCAATTAACAATCAATTCAGAACTGGCACGGACTTGGGGAATCCGACTGTCTAATTAAAACAAAGCATTGTGATGGCCCTAGCGGGTGTTGACACAATGTGATTTCTGCCCAGTGCTCTGAATGTCAACGTGAAGAAATTCAAGTAAGCGCGGGTCAACGGCGGGAGTAACTATGACTCTCTTAAGGTAGCCAAATGCCTCGTCATCTAATTAGTGACGCGCATGAATGGATTAACGAGATTCCTACTGTCCCTATCTACTCAGTTTGCTTTAGACGGTCGTCGCGAGCGGACGTGTGATTTCGGTGCGCGCATCATATTTTTTGAAAGTGAGTTTGCTTATCAGCAAGTGCCAAGTGACCAATCAGCGACAAGTAAACAAGTTGTTTACTTGTTTATGACAAACAGCGTTCTAAAAATAGAACAAGCAGATAAGAGACTGCAATAGTGTGCGTATACGTGTAAGTGCACTCGCGGAAAGAAAAACTGAGAGCACCAACATGGTGCGAACCCGGTCTAATAGCCGGTGCAGCAACAACAACAACAGTTGTAATGACGTGGAGATGGCCGATGACCATCTCCACGAGCGGGACAACAATCGAGGGTGGTGGTAAAGCCACTCGCGAGCGGTCCAAAACGCGAAAGGGTGGCGACAGAGGGCTGAACACGGCGTCGCCAGCGGATTGCGAGGCAGAGGATGTTTCGCCTACCAAGAAGAGGATTAGGGAGAAGGCAGGTGTAGCAGCCTCCTCCTCCTCGTCCCCTGACTTGGATGACGGAGCAACTGCGTCGCAATGGGTTGCCGACGTCGCCGCCGCCAATTCTGCCGCCAACTCTGCTGCCAACGCTGTCGCCGCCGACAGCGCCGTCGCGATAAGTACCGCGTCGCTCGCTGCCGACAAAGCCGCCGGCACCAATGCCGAGGGAGTTACCGCGAAGCCGGCCACTGACGCCGCTGCCGCCACCGCTGCCGCCGCGAAACCGGCTACTATAGCCGACGCCGCCGTCGCGAAGCCCAAAACGGAGGCTGTATTTAAGAAGCCGCTGGCACCGACCACCGTCGCGAGGTCGTATGCCGCAGTCGCAGAGAGGGCGCTGCCCGCTGCCGGAGCCATTCTGCCGCCATGCGCTGCTGCGACGTATGCAGCCGCTGCTGCGAGCGCTGACGTCCCCCCTGCTGCTCCCGCTGTACCACGATGCTCAGCAGTGAGTATCGTGGCTAGTGGCACCTCTGCCGTTATGGCAGAGCTGTCAGCCATTAAGAAAATGGCAAGGGATGCCCTACTGGAGGCGCAGATGAAGCCAGCGCAGTCGAAGGCCGTTGCGGATGCGACCGCCAAATATGAAGACCTGATCACGGCTCTCATGCTGCGAGTGAGCCAGCTGGAGTGTAGAGTCGGAGCCACCAAGAGCTCGCAAGCGGTGCCCCCCACCACGCTGCCAACGGTGCCAACGGTGCCAAAGACGTCCACTGCTGCCACCAAGGCTGTGTCCACAGCCCTGCCGCGCCCCAAGAAGCCTGCTGAAACATACTCAGCAGTGCTGGCCAGTCAAGACCCGACGGTCACGAGCGAGCAGGTGGTGCAAATCATGAAGAAGGAGGTGATGCCAGGCACGAACTACCGGGTTCATGGCATCCACCAAACGAAGCGAGGGGAAACAGTGCTGCGAATGATGTCCGAAGGCGACATGAAGAGCCTTTTGAGCAGCCAAAAGTTTAAGGAGGCCGGACTGGTCGTCCAGCCGAACAGAGGACTGCGCCAAAAAGTCATCGTATATGACGTTGACACGGAGGTTTCGCCGGAGCAGTTCCTGGAGGAGGCGTACGCCCTTAATTTCAAGGAGGAGATGACCTCGGAGAAATATAAGGAGGCGGTCAGGTTGGAGACCAAGAGGTGGTCTGTCACGGACGGTGGCAGGATCAATCTGACGCTCGACGTGGATGAGGCAGCAGCAACCATCCTGGAGAAAGCCGGCAGAATCTTCGTGAGCTGCCATTCCTTCAGATGCAGGAAGCTGGTTCGCACGTATGCATGCCACAGGTGCATGTCATTTAACCACAAGGTGGCGGAGTGCAACGCAACCACGGCGTGTCGTCAATGTGGGGAGACCGGACACATTGCGGCCAAATGCAACAAGCCGGCGGACTGCCGCAACTGCCGCATGAAAGGGCATCCTTCGGGGCATCGCACGCTCTCGGAGGCATGTCCGATATATGCAGCGGTGATAGCGAGGGTGCAAGCTAGACATTAATCATGTTTAGATTCATCCAAGCGAATTGTGGGAGATGCAGCGACGCAACAATAGAGTGTGGGGTTAGGATAAGGAATTCTGGATACACCTTCGCTCTGATCCAGGAACCTTATGTTAGCCCCCACTTGGATCGCGTTACTGGACTGCCATCCAGTATGCGAGTCTACACTGACAGGAGGAAGAAGGCGGCCATCATTGTGGATGACCCTGATGTCGTGTGCGTCCAAATGGAGGACCTCACAACGGACCTTGGGGTATGCGTGAGAGTGACGGGTGGCTTTGGCACAGCCTACCTGTCCTCCGTATACTGCCAATTTGGAGCCGAGATTGAGCCGTATCTAGGCTACTTGGATGCAGTGTTGTTGCGCGCTAGCAACACGCCTGCCATCCTCGGACTCGACGCGAACGCAGTATCCCCCCTGTGGTTTAGCAAAGTCTCTGATGCGAATCAGGGACATTTAAACCAACAGCGGGGTGAGCTGCTGGCCGAGTGGATCACGGGGAGTAGTGCTGGAGCGCTAAATGAATATAGCGAGGTATTCACCTTCGATGGACCGAACGGGAGGAGTGACATTGACGTCACAATCGCCAACGACGCAGCATTGGTATGGGCTGCATACCAATGGAGAGTGGACGAGTGGGTCCTGAGTGACCACAACAGAATCTCTGTTGTGGTGACACCTGGACCCCAGAACGCAGTTGAGAGTACCAATACTCCTGTGCCGTCCTGGAATCTCGCGAGAGCGCGTTGGCGATTGTTCGATGAGGAGGTCATCGGAGGAGCGGAGGCGATTTCGGCGGATGCACCGATGGACGAGCAGGTAGCGGCCCTACGGTCTGTCGTACACCATGCGTGCGACAGGGCGATAGGACGCCGTGAGACGAGTACAGTTCGGAGAGTGAACTGGTGGACGGCTGAGTTGGACGACATGCGCCGACGGGTGAGGAGAGTGCGACGCCGAAGGCAGTATGCGCGTCGTCATCACACCGATGACGAGCGGCTTCTTGCTACTGAGCTGAGGATTGCCTTGGCTCAGTACAAGAAGCAAATACTGAAGGCGAAGGAGGACGACTGGCGGCGTTTTGTGCAGGAGCACAGAGACGACCCGTGGGGCCATGTATACCGGATCTGCAATAACAGACGCAGAGGAAACGCCGAGATAGGGTCGCTTCGGGCCAATGGCGAGACAGTCGTTTCGTGGAACGACTGTGCGCGAGTGCTCCTCCGCAACTTTTTCCCAGTTGCGGAGTCCAGAGCTCCCATAGCCATTGCCGAAGTTGCCCCTCCAGCTCTCGAGGTTTCGGAGGTGTCTGCATGTATTGCACGGTTGAGGAGCAGGCGATCGCCAGGATTGGATGGGATCACTGGAGCGGTTGCAAAGGCGGTCTGGAGAGCTATCCCCCAGCACTTGGCAGCGTTGTATTCCCGCTGTTTAGCAAGTGGATACTTCCCGGAAGAGTGGAAGCGGCCACGTGTGGTCGCTTTGCTCAAAGGGCCTGATGGGAACAGGAACGATCCTGCTTCCTATCGAGGTATCTGCTTGCTGCCGGTGTTCGGTAAAGTGCTGGAGGCGATCATGGTGGACCGTCTCAAGGAGGCAGTGCCGGAAGGCTGCAGATGGCAATTCGGCTTCAAACCTGGACGCTGCGTGGAGGACGCGTGGAGGCACGTGACAAGCACGGTCGCGGCCAGCCCGGCCCGATACGTGCTTGGATTATTCGTGGACTTCAAAGGAGCCTTCGACCACTTGGAGTGGAGTTACGTAATGCGCCGATTGGACGACGCGGGATGCCGAGAAATTAGCTTGTGGCAGAGCTATTTTTCTGGCAGGAGCGCGTCCATGCTGAGCAATTGCGGAGAGGAGACTGTGTCGGTAACTCGAGGTTGCCCACAGGGGTCCATTAGCGGTCCATATATTTGGAATTTGGCTATGGACGTGTTGCTGAGGAGGCTGGAGCAGGAGTGCACCTTCAGCGCTTATGCTGATGACCTGCTCATCCTCGTGGAGGCGAACGCGAGACGTGCGTTGGAAGAGGAGAGCGAGCGGCTGATGAGCATCGTCGGAGAGTGGGGTGCCGAAGCAGGCGTTTCGGTATCCACCACTAAGACACACATCATGCTGCTGAAGGGTACTTTGGCACGCAGCAGACCTCCCTGGGTACGTTACCGGGGGATGGCTCTGCCGTACGTGCCCTGCACAAAGTACCTGGGCATTATGGTCGGCGAGCGGATGAGCTTTATGCCGCACATAGTGTCCCTACGCGGGAAGATGCTGGGCGTCGCGGGAAGACTGGCGCGAGTGCTGCGCGTGGACTGGGGCCTCAGTCCGGAGGCCAAGAGAACCATCTATGCGGGCCTGATGATACCGTGCGCACTGTTTGGTGCGTCGGTATGGTACCGACAGGCAGGGCAGGTTGCGCCCAAGAGGCGCCTCATGTCCTGCCAGAGAGTGACACTACTGGCAACACTGCCAGTGTGTCGCACAGTCTCGACGGTCGCGCTACAGGTGCTGGCAGGAGCCGCACCGTTTGACTTGGTTGCCAAGCAATTGGCAATCATGTTCAAACTGCGCAAGGGCTACCCGCTGGAGGAGGGAGAGTGGCTGCACGGCCAGGACTTGGCGGACGTGGATAAGAGGCAGAGGAAGGCGCTGCTAGACGAATGCCTGCTACGTGAGTGGCAGCTCCGATGGGATGACGACGGTGAGTGCGGGCGCACGACCCATCGTTTTTTCCCAGACGCAGGCTTCGTCTACAGTCGCAGGAGCTTCAGGTTCAGCCTGCGTGCTGGATTCCTGATGACGGGACATGGCTCGATGAACGAGTTTCTGCACAGGAGAGGCATCGCCGACGCGCCTGCATGCTCATGCGGCGCTGAGGAGGAGGATTGGCTGCACATCTTGTGTGTATGCCCGCTGTACGCGGATCTTCGTGACCTCGCAGGACTTGGGATCGAGTTGAGGAGCGGCATCTGGAGGGTGTCTGGTGTGACGGAGACGCCAGAGAGGATGCAGAGGCTGGAGGCGTTCGCTGACGCTGTGTTCGCACGGCGTCGGCAACGTGATGAACAGCCGGTGAACATTGGGCTGCCAGTCCCGGGCTAAAATCAGCCAAAACTGGCACCTCCCCCGTGTGATGGCGGGGCTTAGAATACCATCTCAGCGGTCACGGCTTGTCGTATGAGGCGACTGATGTGGCAAAAAGCTGGTTAACCCATCCGTGCTGTCGGGCAAAAGGGCCAGGGCTCACCGAGTCCTACTCATGCCGCTGTTCAGGGCGGTATGAGTTGAAGTTTCGGTACTACGGGTTGGGGAGTTCTCCAAGGGCTCCCCATTGAGGTAGGCCCCCTTGTGGGAGTATCGTAGTGGCTGTGGTTGTCACCTACATCGCGGGTAGAGTATTGGCTTCGGCCTTTATTCGGCGTGGAGTTGCGTTTTCCAACCGGGCGCTGCGACCCTGAGAGCAGCAGAGGTGTTTAGATGCACTTCGCCTCCCATCCAAGAGGGGGATATATGCCCGACAAGCATATATCCCGAATTGGTACTGGCGAAGCTCCCACTGTATTTGCTGGTGGTTGTTAGCTGGGGCGACTGGTTTGGCGCATCGTACCAAAACCCGTGCACTGTAGTCGGTCTTGTGTACATACACACTGTGAATGCAGTGTGTATGCACACTTGTCTGACTTGAGTGTTGTGGTAGTAAACCCTTTGTAGTGGTACACGCCACATAAAACAAATCCCGGAGAGATCCGTGACGAATGTCCCTATCTACTCAGTTTGCTTTAGACGGTCGTCGCGAGCGGACGTGTGATTTCGGTGCGCGCATCATATTTTTTTGAAAGTGAGTTTGCTTATCAGCAAGTGCCAAGTGACCAATCAGCGACAAGTAAACAAGTTGTTTACTTGTTTATGACAAACAGCGTTCTAAAAATAGAACAAGCAGATAAGAGACTGCAATAGTGTGCGTATACGTGTAAGTGCACTCGCGGAAAGAAAAACTGAGAGCACCAACATGGTGCGAACCCGGTCTAATAGCCGGTGCAGCAACAACAACAACAGTTGTAATGACGTGGAGATGGCCGATGACCATCTCCACGAGCGGGACAACAATCGAGGTGGTGGTAAAGCCACTCGCGAGCGGTCCAAAACGCGAAAGGGTGGCGACAGAGGGCTGAACACGGCGTCGCCAGCGGATTGCGAGGCAGAGGATGTTTCGCCTACCAAGAAGAGGATTAGGGAGAAGGCAGGTGTAGCAGCCTCCTCCTCCTCGTCCCCTGACTTGGATGACGGAGCAACTGCGTCGCAATGGGTTGCCGACGTCGCCGCCGCCAATTCTGCCGCCAACTCTGCTGCCAACGCTGTCGCCGCCGACAGCGCCGTCGCGATAAGTACCGCGTCGCTCGCTGCCGACAAAGCCGCCGGCACCAATGCCGAGGGAGTTACCGCGAAGCCGGCCACTGACGCCGCTGCCGCCACCGCTGCCGCCGCGAAACCGGCTACTATAGCCGACGCCGCCGTCGCGAAGCCCAAAACGGAGGCTGTATTTAAGAAGCCGCTGGCACCGACCACCGTCGCGAGGTCGTATGCCGCAGTCGCAGAGAGGGCGCTGCCCGCTGCCGGAGCCATTCTGCCGCCATGCGCTGCTGCGACGTATGCAGCCGCTGCTGCGAGCGCTGACGTCCCCCCTGCTGCTCCCGCTGTACCACGATGCTCAGCAGTGAGTATCGTGGCTAGTGGCACCTCTGCCGTTATGGCAGAGCTGTCAGCCATTAAGAAAATGGCAAGGGATGCCCTACTGGAGGCGCAGATGAAGCCAGCGCAGTCGAAGGCCGTTGCGGATGCGACCGCCAAATATGAAGACCTGATCAC
This sequence comes from Scaptodrosophila lebanonensis, assembly GCF_003285725.1. Classification (NCBI taxonomy): domain Eukaryota; kingdom Metazoa; phylum Arthropoda; class Insecta; order Diptera; family Drosophilidae; genus Scaptodrosophila; species Scaptodrosophila lebanonensis. Next base: position 23,295 of record NW_022060663.1, on the reverse strand, counting down.
GGCTCTCATGCTGCGAGTGAGCCAGCTGGAGTGTAGAGTCGGAGCCACCAAGAGCTCGCAAGCGGTGCCCCCCACCACGCTGCCAACGGTGCCAACGGTGCCAAAGACGTCCACTGCTGCCACCAAGGCTGTGTCCACAGCCCTGCCGCGCCCCAAGAAGCCTGCTGAAACATACTCAGCAGTGCTGGCCAGTCAAGACCCGACGGTCACGAGCGAGCAGGTGGTGCAAATCATGAAGAAGGAGGTGATGCCAGGCACGAACTACCGGGTTCATGGCATCCACCAAACGAAGCGAGGGGAAACAGTGCTGCGAATGATGTCCGAAGGCGACATGAAGAGCCTTTTGAGCAGCCAAAAGTTTAAGGAGGCCGGACTGGTCGTCCAGCCGAACAGAGGACTGCGCCAAAAAGTCATCGTATATGACGTTGACACGGAGGTTTCGCCGGAGCAGTTCCTGGAGGAGGCGTACGCCCTTAATTTCAAGGAGGAGATGACCTCGGAGAAATATAAGGAGGCGGTCAGGTTGGAGACCAAGAGGTGGTCTGTCACGGACGGTGGCAGGATCAATCTGACGCTCGACGTGGATGAGGCAGCAGCAACCATCCTGGAGAAAGCCGGCAGAATCTTCGTGAGCTGCCATTCCTTCAGATGCAGGAAGCTGGTTCGCACGTATGCATGCCACAGGTGCATGTCATTTAACCACAAGGTGGCGGAGTGCAACGCAACCACGGCGTGTCGTCAATGTGGGGAGACCGGACACATTGCGGCCAAATGCAACAAGCCGGCGGACTGCCGCAACTGCCGCATGAAAGGGCATCCTTCGGGGCATCGCACGCTCTCGGAGGCATGTCCGATATATGCAGCGGTGATAGCGAGGGTGCAAGCTAGACATTAATCATGTTTAGATTCATCCAAGCGAATTGTGGGAGATGCAGCGACGCAACAATAGAGTGTGGGGTTAGGATAAGGAATTCTGGATACACCTTCGCTCTGATCCAGGAACCTTATGTTAGCCCCCACTTGGATCGCGTTACTGGACTGCCATCCAGTATGCGAGTCTACACTGACAGGAGGAAGAAGGCGGCCATCATTGTGGATGACCCTGATGTCGTGTGCGTCCAAATGGAGGACCTCACAACGGACCTTGGGGTATGCGTGAGAGTGACGGGTGGCTTTGGCACAGCCTACCTGTCCTCCGTATACTGCCAATTTGGAGCCGAGATTGAGCCGTATCTAGGCTACTTGGATGCAGTGTTGTTGCGCGCTAGCAACACGCCTGCCATCCTCGGACTCGACGCGAACGCAGTATCCCCCCTGTGGTTTAGCAAAGTCTCTGATGCGAATCAGGGACATTTAAACCAACAGCGGGGTGAGCTGCTGGCCGAGTGGATCACGGGGAGTAGTGCTGGAGCGCTAAATGAATATAGCGAGGTATTCACCTTCGATGGACCGAACGGGAGGAGTGACATTGACGTCACAATCGCCAACGACGCAGCATTGGTATGGGCTGCATACCAATGGAGAGTGGACGAGTGGGTCCTGAGTGACCACAACAGAATCTCTGTTGTGGTGACACCTGGACCCCAGAACGCAGTTGAGAGTACCAATACTCCTGTGCCGTCCTGGAATCTCGCGAGAGCGCGTTGGCGATTGTTCGATGAGGAGGTCATCGGAGGAGCGGAGGCGATTTCGGCGGATGCACCGATGGACGAGCAGGTAGCGGCCCTACGGTCTGTCGTACACCATGCGTGCGACAGGGCGATAGGACGCCGTGAGACGAGTACAGTTCGGAGAGTGAACTGGTGGACGGCTGAGTTGGACGACATGCGCCGACGGGTGAGGAGAGTGCGACGCCGAAGGCAGTATGCGCGTCGTCATCACACCGATGACGAGCGGCTTCTTGCTACTGAGCTGAGGATTGCCTTGGCTCAGTACAAGAAGCAAATACTGAAGGCGAAGGAGGACGACTGGCGGCGTTTTGTGCAGGAGCACAGAGACGACCCGTGGGGCCATGTATACCGGATCTGCAATAACAGACGCAGAGGAAACGCCGAGATAGGGTCGCTTCGGGCCAATGGCGAGACAGTCGTTTCGTGGAACGACTGTGCGCGAGTGCTCCTCCGCAACTTTTTCCCAGTTGCGGAGTCCAGAGCTCCCATAGCCATTGCCGAAGTTGCCCCTCCAGCTCTCGAGGTTTCGGAGGTGTCTGCATGTATTGCACGGTTGAGGAGCAGGCGATCGCCAGGATTGGATGGGATCACTGGAGCGGTTGCAAAGGCGGTCTGGAGAGCTATCCCCCAGCACTTGGCAGCGTTGTATTCCCGCTGTTTAGCAAGTGGATACTTCCCGGAAGAGTGGAAGCGGCCACGTGTGGTCGCTTTGCTCAAAGGGCCTGATGGGAACAGGAACGATCCTGCTTCCTATCGAGGTATCTGCTTGCTGCCGGTGTTCGGTAAAGTGCTGGAGGCGATCATGGTGGACCGTCTCAAGGAGGCAGTGCCGGAAGGCTGCAGATGGCAATTCGGCTTCAAACCTGGACGCTGCGTGGAGGACGCGTGGAGGCACGTGACAAGCACGGTCGCGGCCAGCCCGGCCCGATACGTGCTTGGATTATTCGTGGACTTCAAAGGAGCCTTCGACCACTTGGAGTGGAGTTACGTAATGCGCCGATTGGACGACGCGGGATGCCGAGAAATTAGCTTGTGGCAGAGCTATTTTTCTGGCAGGAGCGCGTCCATGCTGAGCAATTGCGGAGAGGAGACTGTGTCGGTAACTCGAGGTTGCCCACAGGGGTCCATTAGCGGTCCATATATTTGGAATTTGGCTATGGACGTGTTGCTGAGGAGGCTGGAGCAGGAGTGCACCTTCAGCGCTTATGCTGATGACCTGCTCATCCTCGTGGAGGCGAACGCGAGACGTGCGTTGGAAGAGGAGAGCGAGCGGCTGATGAGCATCGTCGGAGAGTGGGGTGCCGAAGCAGGCGTTTCGGTATCCACCACTAAGACACACATCATGCTGCTGAAGGGTACTTTGGCACGCAGCAGACCTCCCTGGGTACGTTACCGGGGGATGGCTCTGCCGTACGTGCCCTGCACAAAGTACCTGGGCATTATGGTCGGCGAGCGGATGAGCTTTATGCCGCACATAGTGTCCCTACGCGGGAAGATGCTGGGCGTCGCGGGAAGACTGGCGCGAGTGCTGCGCGTGGACTGGGGCCTCAGTCCGGAGGCAAAGAGAACCATCTATGCGGGCCTGATGATACCGTGCGCACTGTTTGGTGCGTCGGTATGGTACCGACAGGCAGGGCAGGTTGCGCCCAAGAGGCGCCTCATGTCCTGCCAGAGAGTGACACTACTGGCAACACTGCCAGTGTGTCGCACAGTCTCGACGGTCGCGCTACAGGTGCTGGCAGGAGCCGCACCGTTTGACTTGGTTGCCAAGCAATTGGCAATCATGTTCAAACTGCGCAAGGGCTACCCGCTGGAGGAGGGAGAGTGGCTGCACGGCCAGGACTTGGCGGACGTGGATAAGAGGCAGAGGAAGGCGCTGCTAGACGAATGCCTGCTACGTGAGTGGCAGCTCCGATGGGATGACGACGGTGAGTGCGGGCGCACGACCCATCGTTTTTTCCCAGACGCAGGCTTCGTCTACAGTCGCAGGAGCTTCAGGTTCAGCCTGCGTGCTGGATTCCTGATGACGGGACATGGCTCGATGAACGAGTTTCTGCACAGGAGAGGCATCGCCGACGCGCCTGCATGCTCATGCGGCGCTGAGGAGGAGGATTGGCTGCACATCTTGTGTGTATGCCCGCTGTACGCGGATCTTCGTGACCTCGCAGGACTTGGGATCGAGTTGAGGAGCGGCATCTGGAGGGTGTCTGGTGTGACGGAGACGCCAGAGAGGATGCAGAGGCTGGAGGCGTTCGCTGACGCTGTGTTCGCACGGCGTCGGCAACGTGATGAACAGCCGGTGAACATTGGGCTGCCAGTCCCGGGCTAAAATCAGCCAAAACTGGCACCTCCCCCGTGTGATGGCGGGGCTTAGAATACCATCTCAGCGGTCACGGCTTGTCGTATGAGGCGACTGATGTGGCAAAAAGCTGGTTAACCCATCCGTGCTGTCGGGCAAAAGGGCCAGGGCTCACCGAGTCCTACTCATGCCGCTGTTCAGGGCGGTATGAGTTGAAGTTTCGGTACTACGGGTTGGGGAGTTCTCCAAGGGCTCCCCATTGAGGTAGGCCCCCTTGTGGGAGTATCGTAGTGGCTGTGGTTGTCACCTACATCGCGGGTAGAGTATTGGCTTCGGCCTTTATTCGGCGTGGAGTTGCGTTTTCCAACCGGGCGCTGCGACCCTGAGAGCAGCAGAGGTGTTTAGATGCACTTCGCCTCCCATCCAAGAGGGGGATATATGCCCGACAAGCATATATCCCGAATTGGTACTGGCGAAGCTCCCACTGTATTTGCTGGTGGTTGTTAGCTGGGGCGACTGGTTTGGCGCATCGTACCAAAACCCGTGCACTGTAGTCGGTCTTGTGTACATACACACTGTGAATGCAGTGTGTATGCACACTTGTCTGACTTGAGTGTTGTGGTAGTAAACCCTTTGTTGTGGTACACGCCACATAAAACAAATCCCGGAGAGATCCGTGACGAATGTCCCTATCTACTATCTAGCGAAACCACAGCCAAGGGAACGGGCTTGGAATAATTAGCGGGGAAAGAAGACCCTTTTGAGCTTGACTCTAATCTGGCAGTGTAAGGAGACATAAGAGGTGTAGAATAAGTGGGAGATATTAGATTTCGGTTTAGTATCGCCAATGAAATACCACTACTCTTATTGTTTCCTTACTTACTTGATTAAATGGAACGTGTATCATTTCCTAGCCATTATACGGATATATTTTTATATATCTTATGGTATTGGGTTTTGATGCAAGCTTCTTGATCAAAGTATCATGAGTTTGTTATATAATTGCAAACAAATTCTAATAATGAGAGGATGCGCATTTATGTGTATTTTCAATTTATGAATTTGGTATAACTCCAATTACTCCGGTATGATCCAATTCAAGGACATTGCCAGGTAGGGAGTTTGACTGGGGCGGTACATCTCTCAAATAATAACGGAGGTGTCCCAAGGCCAGCTCAGTGCGGACAGAAACCACACATAGAGCAAAAGGGCAAAAGCTGACTTGATCTCGGTGTCCAGTACACACAGGGACAGCAAAAGCTCGGCCTATCGATCCTTTTGGTTTAAAGAGTTTTTAACAAGAGGTGTCAGAAAAGTTACCATAGGGATAACTGGCTTGTGGCGGCCAAGCGTTCATAGCGACGTCGCTTTTTGATCCTTCGATGTCGGCTCTTCCTATCATTGTGAAGCAAAATTCACCAAGCGTTGGATTGTTCACCCATGCAAGGGAACGTGAGCTGGGTTTAGACCGTCGTGAGACAGGTTAGTTTTACCCTACTAATGACAAAAACGTTGTTGCGACAGCATTCCTGCGTAGTACGAGAGGAACCGCAGGTACGGACCTATGGCACAATACTTGTTCGAGCGAACAGTGGTATGACGCTACGTCCGTTGGATTATGCCTGAACGCCTCTAAGGTCGTATCCGTGCTGGACTGCAATGATAAAAATGGGGCAATTTGCATTGTATGGCTTCTAAATCATTAAAAGTTTATATGCATTTATAAACGACAATGAATATGTGATGCCAATGTTATGAGTAACATAGTTAACTTTGGAGGATCTTCGATCACCTGGTGCCAATGCTAGTTACTTATTAAAACATTATTTAATACAATGACAAAGCCTAGAATCAATTGTAAACGACTTTTGTAACGGGCAAGGTGTTGTAAGTGGTTGAGCAGCTGCCATACTGCGATCCACTGAAGCTTATCCTTTGCTTGATGATTCGACGATATATATAATATGTTTATATATAAAAATATACGACTTCGCAATGGTTTTGTACATTGTGCATGTAGTATATATAATAATATATAATATATATATATAGAGTCAATCGAGAATCATCAATAATGGTAGCCGGTGTTTCACTCACTGTTGGTGGTGGTGTGTGTATTCATTAAGGCCTGCCATTATTATTAATTATTATTATTTTTTTTTTTATATATATTTAACCTATATATATTATAACCACCCACCTATATACTACAAAATAATATACATAATGGTGTCCCTATGTATAAAATTAATATATACTTGTCTCTTTGAGCATGCGAAAAATCTTAAGTATATAATAACTCTATGTATATCACTTTGGAATGTGTACATAGAGTATCAGAAATGTTATAAACAAGAACGCGCATGCCAATTACTATATTCTAGTATAGTATTGGCTCGTGTAAATATATAATATATACAAGTCAATATATACTTGCCCCTTGGAGCATATGCGAAAAGTCTTAAGTATATATGTATCACTATGAAATGTGTACATAAGTATATCAGAAATGTTACAAACAAGCACACCCGCACGCCAATTTTACTATATTATAGTATTGGCATGTGTAAATATATACTTGCCCTTGACTTGAGCTTATGCGAAAAGTCTTAAGTATATAATAACTCTATGTATCACTATGGAATGTGTACATAGTATATCAGAAATGTTACAAACAAGCACACCCGCACGCCAATTTTACTATATTATAGTATTGGCATGCATAAATATATACTTGCCCTTGACTTGAGCATATGCGAAAAGTCTTAAATATATAATAACTCTATGTATCACTATGGAATGTGTACATAGTATATCAGAAATGTTACAAACAAGCACACCCGCACGCCAATTTTACTATATTATAGTATTGGCATGTGTAAATATATACTTGCCCTTGACTTGAGCTTATGCGAAAAGTCTTAAATATATAATAACTCTATGTATCACTATGGAATGTGTACATAGTATATCAGAAATGTTACAAACAAGCACACCCGCACGCCAATTTTACTATATTATAGTATTGGCATGCATAAATATATACTTGCCCTTGACTTGAGCATATGCGAAAAGTCTTAAGTATATAATAACGCTATGTATCACTTTGGAATGTGTGTACATAGAGTATCAGAAATGTTATAAACAAGAACCCGCATGCCAATTACTATATTCTATAGTATTGGCGTGTAAATATATATAAATGTACATACAAAGTATGCATTTATTAAGGAATACAAATGTTTCTTACTAAAGTCTGGTGGAATTTAAAGTAAGCCCATATATACAAATGGTGTCCCAAGGTATTATAATAAATATAGTGTGTTTATTCATAATAAACACACTATAAGTGTATTTATGTTTGGTTTGGAGGTGCATAAATACATATAATATATATGGGTTTTACTAAAGTCTGGTGGAATTTAAAGTAAGCCCATATATACAAATGGTGTCCCAAGGTATTATAATAAATATAGTGTGTTTATTCATTATAAACACACTATATATGAAGTAACCCATGTGTTAAAATAAATATTGTGTGTTTATTAATAATAAACACACTATATATGAAGTAACCCATGCATTAAAATACAGTGTGTTTATTCCAAATAAACACACTATAAACGTATTTAACCTATAGAGGTAAATGTCATTTTAGTCATATATTTTATATAAAATGCTACCGCATAAAGAAATAGTGGCACAAAACACCTATAGAGTCAGTGGTGTTCTCGCACCATGAAGAAAAATTTTCCTTCATAATATATACAAGTGTTTGTTCAAGCAACAGACACCATGTATATATAGGTGTTTTGTGCCACTACTTCTTTATGCTGTAGCATTTTATATGAAATGTATTACTAAAATAACATGCATTTGTATAGTTAAAATAAATATAGTGTGTTTATTCAAAATAAACACACTACATATGAAGTAGCTCATGCATTAAAATAAATATAGTGTGTTTATTCATAATAAACACACTATATATGAAATAACCTATGCATTAAAATATAGTGTGTTTATTCATTATAAACACACTATATATGAAGTAACCCATGTGTTAAAATAAATATAGTGTGTTTATTCCAAATAAACACACTATAAATGTATTTATGTTTGGTTTGGAGGTGCATAAATACATGTTGAATTTAGTGGTACATTTTGAAAAAATGCTACCGCAGATAGAAGTAGTGGCACAAAACATACTTGTGGAGTGTGCTTCTGCACGAAGAAGTAAAATTACTTTTTCATATAAATTAATGTAGTGGCGGCATTAATAGTGCAGATGCATTTAGTATAGAATATATATGGGTTTTACTATAGTCTGGTTGAATTTAAAGTAAGCCCATATATAAAAATGGTGTCCCAAGGTATTAAAATAAATATAGTGTGTTTATTCATAATAAACACACTATAAATGTATTTATGTTTGGAGGTGCATAAAATACATATAATATATATGGGTTTTACTAAAGTCTGGTGGAATTTAAAGTAAGCCCATATATACAAATGGTGTCCCAAGGTATTAAAATAAATATAGTGTGTTTATTCGTAATAAACACACTATAAATGTATTTATGTTTGGTTATGGAGGTGCATAAATACATGTTGAATTTAGTGGTACATTTTGAAAAAATGCTACTGCAGATAGAAGTAGTGGCACAAAACATACTTGTGGAGTGTGCTTCTGCACGAAGAAGTAAAATTACTTTTTCATATAAATTAATGTAGTGGCGGCATTAATAGTGCAGATGCATTTAGTATAGAATATATATGGGTTTTACTATAGTCTGGTTGAATTTAAAGTAAGCCCATATATAAAAATGGTGTCCCAAGGTATTAAAATAAATATAGTGTGTTTATTCATAATAAACACACTATAAATGTATTTATGTTTGGAGGTGCATAAAATACATATAATATATATGGGTTTTACTAAAGTCTGGTGGAATTTAAAGTAAGCCCATATATACAAATGGTGTCCCAAGGTATTAAAATAAATATAGTGTGTTTATTCGTAATAAACACACTATAAATGTATTTATGTTTGGTTATGGAGGTGCATAAATACATGTTGAATTTAGTGGTACATTTTGAAAAAATGCTACTGCAGATAGAAGTAGTGGCACAAAACATACTTGTGGAGTGTGCTTCTGCACGAAGAAGTAAAATTACTTTTTCATATAAATTAATGTAGTGGCGGCATTAATAGTGCAGATGCATTTAGTATAGAATATATATGGGTTTTACTATAGTCTGGTTGAATTTAAAGTAAGCCCATATATAAAAATGGTGTCCCAAGGTATTAAAATAAATATAGTGTGTTTATTCATAATAAACACACTATAAATGTATTTATGTTTGGAGGTGCATAAAATACATATAATATATATGGGTTTTACTAAAGTCTGGTGGAATTTAAAGTAAGCCCATATATACAAATGGTGTCCCAAGGTATTAAAATAAATATAGTGTGTTTATTCGTAATAAACACACTATAAATGTATTTATGTTTGGTTATGGAGGTGCATAAATACATGTTGAATTTAGTGGTACATTTTGAAAAAATGCTACTGCAGATAGAAGTAGTGGCACAAAACTACTTCATGGAGTTAGCATCAGCACGAAGTAAAATTACTTCATATAATATTTAATGAACTGGGGCATCATTAAAATAATAGTGCTTATAGAGATGCGGTTGACGAATTATAATATGGCAGCAACATATAAATAAATAGACACATCAGTATAATAATATATAGTGGAGAAGCTTGATTCTATTATAGTAAATATTTTTTTATTATAATAGAAGGCTTGATAATTTAGTGGTATATTTTGAAAAAAAGGTGTCACATAAAGAAGTAGTGGCACAAAACTACTTCATGGAGTTAGCATCAGCACGAAGTAAAATTACTTCATATAATATTTAATGAACTGGGGCATCATTAAAATAATAGTGCTTATAGAGATGCGGTTGACGAATTATAATATGGCAGCAACACATAAATAAATAGACACATCAGTATAATAATATATAGTGGAGAAGCTTGATTCTATTATAGTAAATATTTTTTTTTATTATAATAGAAGGCTTGATAATTTAGTGGTATATTTTGAAAAAAAGGTGTCACATAAAGAAATAGTGGCACAAAACTACTTCATATGGCAAAGAGAAATCAATGATTTCAAATAAATCCTGTATATTCGTAGCGTAATATACATAAAGATAGTTGTAATATTTTACTTCTATCGTTAATTTTTACTATGTATATGGTTCTTTCGTATCGACAGTTTGTTCCTTTTTATGGTTCATTACGACTGGTCGTTAGAATCCCTCTATACAGAAAAAGATATTTGGGAGTAGGAAAAACCAAACAAGTCCGACCTGGTTGCCCCTATATCGTTAATTAGTCTGGTGTGATACATTAAGAACTATGTTCTTAATGAGTTTTTGATATACTATAGGTGTATAAAAATTATACACAATTAATATAGTGTACAAAGACAGAAACACAGTACACATGTATTTATACATGTGTAAAATTTTATATATAGTTATTGGGGAGGCTATTATATAAAATGAAAAATTAATAGTTATAACTTGTTATGACTTATTAATAAAAAAAAAGTATTTGCGCTATATAAAATAGCGTTAAATAACAAAATGAACAAACAAACAAAAAGACACATTATTTGTGTATATATTTTTAATATGTACGCAAAAAATAGTGTGTTATATGTGTTGTATGTATATTTCTCCTACCCTAGCTCATCGCGAGTGAAGATGGGTAGAGTTATATATAATAACACACACATAATATAT
>NW_022060663.1:0-7500 GCF_003285725.1 Scaptodrosophila lebanonensis | reverse complement strand
ATGGCTTATAGTTTATTCAAATTATTATGGCTTGCCCATTGATAACATAGAATAAATGTCATTAAATTTGATAAAGTGCTGATAGATTGATATGAAATACAGTGTGTTAATTTTTCGAAATTATATAATGATATTTATATCTATGATATTTATATTTATTATAGGCACTTGTATGATTAACAATGCGAAAGATTCAGGATACCTTCGGGACCCGTCTTGAAACACGGACCAAGGAGTCTAACATATATGCAAGTCATTGGGATTTATTTTATAAACCTAATGGCGTAATTAACTTGACTACCAATACAAATGGGATTAGTTTTTAAATTATTTTATATAGTTTATTAATTCAATCCCGGGGCGCTCTATATAGTTATGTATAATAATATTTATATTATTTATACCTCTAACTGGAACGTACCTTGAGCATATATGCTGTGACCCGAAAGATGGTGAACTATACTTGATCAGGTTGAAGTCAGGGGAAACCCTGATGGAAGACCGAAACAGTTCTGACGTGCAAATCGATTGTCAGAATTGAGTATAGGGGCGAAAGACCAATCGAACCATCTAGTAGCTGGTTCCTTCCGAAGTTTCCCTCAGGATAGCTGGTGCATTTATATATTGCATAAAATAATCTTATCTGGTAAAGCGAATGATTAGAGGCCTTAGGGTCGAAACGATCTTAACCTATTCTCAAACTTTAAATGGGTAAGAACCTTAACTTTCTTGAAATGAAGTTTAAGGTTATGATATAATGTGCCCAGTGGGCCACTTTTGGTAAGCAGAACTGGCGCTGTGGGATGAACCAAACGTAATGTTACGGTGCCCAAATTAACAACTCATGCAGATACCATGAAAGGCGTTGGTTGCTTAAAACAGCAGGACGGTGGACATGGAAGTCGTAATCCGCTAAGGAGTGTGTAACAACTCACCTGCCGAAGCAACTAGCCCTTAAAATGGATGGCGCTTAAGTTGTATACCTATACATTACCGCTAAAGTAAATGATTCATATTTATATAAAAATATAAATTTTGAAACTTTAGTGAGTAGGAAGGTACAATGGTGTGCGTAGAAGTGTTTGGCGTAAGCCTGCATGGAGCCGCCATTGGTACAGATCTTGGTGGTAGTAGCAAATAATCGAATGAGACCTTGGAGGACTGAAGTGGAGAAGGGTTTCGTGTGAACAGTGGTTGATCACGAGTTAGTCGGTCCTAAGTTCAAGGCGAAAGCCGAAAATTTTCAAGTAAAAATATATATATATATACACAACATACATATTATTATTGATACACTTGAATAATTTTGAACGAAAGGGAATACGGTTCCAATTCCGTAACCTGTTGAGTATCCGTTTGTTATTAAATATGGGCCTTGTGCTCATCCTGGCAACAGGAACGACCATAAAGAAGCCGTCGAGAGATATCGGAAGAGTTTTCTTTTCTGTTTTATAGCCGTACTACCATGGAAGTCTTTCGCAGAGAGATATGGTAGATGGGCTAGAAGAGCATGACATATACTGTTGTGTCGATATTTTCTCCTCGGACCTTGAAAATTTATGGTGGGGACACGCAAACTTCTCAACAGGCCGTACCAATATCCGCAGCTGGTCTCCAAGGTGAAGAGTCTCTAGTCGATGGAATAATGTAGGTAAGGGAAGTCGGCAAATTAGATCCGTAACTTCGGGATAAGGATTGGCTCTGAAGATTGAGATAATCGGGCTTGATTGGGAAACAATAACATGGTTTATGTTCTCGTTCTGGGTAAATAGAATTTCGATTATTTTTAATGATCGTCATTTGTTCCCCGGATTGTTAGTTACGTAGCCAATTGTGGAACTTTCTTGCTAAAATTTTTAAGAATACTAATCTGGAGGGGTTAAACCTTTCAGTTTTAGCTCTTTTAAATTATAACGATTATCAATTAACAATCAATTCAGAACTGGCACGGACTTGGGGAATCCGACTGTCTAATTAAAACAAAGCATTGTGATGGCCCTAGCGGGTGTTGACACAATGTGATTTCTGCCCAGTGCTCTGAATGTCAACGTGAAGAAATTCAAGTAAGCGCGGGTCAACGGCGGGAGTAACTATGACTCTCTTAAGGTAGCCAAATGCCTCGTCATCTAATTAGTGACGCGCATGAATGGATTAACGAGATTCCTACTGTCCCTATCTACTCAGTTTGCTTTAGACGGTCGTCGCGAGCGGACGTGTGATTTCGGTGCGCGCATCATATTTTTTGAAAGTGAGTTTGCTTATCAGCAAGTGCCAAGTGACCAATCAGCGACAAGTAAACAAGTTGTTTACTTGTTTATGACAAACAGCGTTCTAAAAATAGAACAAGCAGATAAGAGACTGCAATAGTGTGCGTATACGTGTAAGTGCACTCGCGGAAAGAAAAACTGAGAGCACCAACATGGTGCGAACCCGGTCTAATAGCCGGTGCAGCAACAACAACAACAGTTGTAATGACGTGGAGATGGCCGATGACCATCTCCACGAGCGGGACAACAATCGAGGTGGTGGTAAAGCCACTCGCGAGCGGTCCAAAACGCGAAAGGGTGGCGACAGAGGGCTGAACACGGCGTCGCCAGCGGATTGCGAGGCAGAGGATGTTTCGCCTACCAAGAAGAGGATTAGGGAGAAGGCAGGTGTAGCAGCCTCCTCCTCCTCGTCCCCTGACTTGGATGACGGAGCAACTGCGTCGCAATGGGTTGCCGACGTCGCCGCCGCCAATTCTGCCGCCAACTCTGCTGCCAACGCTGTCGCCGCCGACAGCGCCGTCGCGATAAGTACCGCGTCGCTCGCTGCCGACAAAGCCGCCGGCACCAATGCCGAGGGAGTTACCGCGAAGCCGGCCACTGACGCCGCTGCCGCCACCGCTGCCGCCGCGAAACCGGCTACTATAGCCGACGCCGCCGTCGCGAAGCCCAAAACGGAGGCTGTATTTAAGAAGCCGCTGGCACCGACCACCGTCGCGAGGTCGTATGCCGCAGTCGCAGAGAGGGCGCTGCCCGCTGCCGGAGCCATTCTGCCGCCATGCGCTGCTGCGACGTATGCAGCCGCTGCTGCGAGCGCTGACGTCCCCCCTGCTGCTCCCGCTGTACCACGATGCTCAGCAGTGAGTATCGTGGCTAGTGGCACCTCTGCCGTTATGGCAGAGCTGTCAGCCATTAAGAAAATGGCAAGGGATGCCCTACTGGAGGCGCAGATGAAGCCAGCGCAGTCGAAGGCCGTTGCGGATGCGACCGCCAAATATGAAGACCTGATCACGGCTCTCATGCTGCGAGTGAGCCAGCTGGAGTGTAGAGTCGGAGCCACCAAGAGCTCGCAAGCGGTGCCCCCCACCACGCTGCCAACGGTGCCAACGGTGCCAAAGACGTCCACTGCTGCCACCAAGGCTGTGTCCACAGCCCTGCCGCGCCCCAAGAAGCCTGCTGAAACATACTCAGCAGTGCTGGCCAGTCAAGACCCGACGGTCACGAGCGAGCAGGTGGTGCAAATCATGAAGAAGGAGGTGATGCCAGGCACGAACTACCGGGTTCATGGCATCCACCAAACGAAGCGAGGGGAAACAGTGCTGCGAATGATGTCCGAAGGCGACATGAAGAGCCTTTTGAGCAGCCAAAAGTTTAAGGAGGCCGGACTGGTCGTCCAGCCGAACAGAGGACTGCGCCAAAAAGTCATCGTATATGACGTTGACACGGAGGTTTCGCCGGAGCAGTTCCTGGAGGAGGCGTACGCCCTTAATTTCAAGGAGGAGATGACCTCGGAGAAATATAAGGAGGCGGTCAGGTTGGAGACCAAGAGGTGGTCTGTCACGGACGGTGGCAGGATCAATCTGACGCTCGACGTGGATGAGGCAGCAGCAACCATCCTGGAGAAAGCCGGCAGAATCTTCGTGAGCTGCCATTCCTTCAGATGCAGGAAGCTGGTTCGCACGTATGCATGCCACAGGTGCATGTCATTTAACCACAAGGTGGCGGAGTGCAACGCAACCACGGCGTGTCGTCAATGTGGGGAGACCGGACACATTGCGGCCAAATGCAACAAGCCGGCGGACTGCCGCAACTGCCGCATGAAAGGGCATCCTTCGGGGCATCGCACGCTCTCGGAGGCATGTCCGATATATGCAGCGGTGATAGCGAGGGTGCAAGCTAGACATTAATCATGTTTAGATTCATCCAAGCGAATTGTGGGAGATGCAGCGACGCAACAATAGAGTGTGGGGTTAGGATAAGGAATTCTGGATACACCTTCGCTCTGATCCAGGAACCTTATGTTAGCCCCCACTTGGATCGCGTTACTGGACTGCCATCCAGTATGCGAGTCTACACTGACAGGAGGAAGAAGGCGGCCATCATTGTGGATGACCCTGATGTCGTGTGCGTCCAAATGGAGGACCTCACAACGGACCTTGGGGTATGCGTGAGAGTGACGGGTGGCTTTGGCACAGCCTACCTGTCCTCCGTATACTGCCAATTTGGAGCCGAGATTGAGCCGTATCTAGGCTACTTGGATGCAGTGTTGTTGCGCGCTAGCAACACGCCTGCCATCCTCGGACTCGACGCGAACGCAGTATCCCCCCTGTGGTTTAGCAAAGTCTCTGATGCGAATCAGGGACATTTAAACCAACAGCGGGGTGAGCTGCTGGCCGAGTGGATCACGGGGAGTAGTGCTGGAGCGCTAAATGAATATAGCGAGGTATTCACCTTCGATGGACCGAACGGGAGGAGTGACATTGACGTCACAATCGCCAACGACGCAGCATTGGTATGGGCTGCATACCAATGGAGAGTGGACGAGTGGGTCCTGAGTGACCACAACAGAATCTCTGTTGTGGTGACACCTGGACCCCAGAACGCAGTTGAGAGTACCAATACTCCTGTGCCGTCCTGGAATCTCGCGAGAGCGCGTTGGCGATTGTTCGATGAGGAGGTCATCGGAGGAGCGGAGGCGATTTCGGCGGATGCACCGATGGACGAGCAGGTAGCGGCCCTACGGTCTGTCGTACACCATGCGTGCGACAGGGCGATAGGACGCCGTGAGACGAGTACAGTTCGGAGAGTGAACTGGTGGACGGCTGAGTTGGACGACATGCGCCGACGGGTGAGGAGAGTGCGACGCCGAAGGCAGTATGCGCGTCGTCATCACACCGATGACGAGCGGCTTCTTGCTACTGAGCTGAGGATTGCCTTGGCTCAGTACAAGAAGCAAATACTGAAGGCGAAGGAGGACGACTGGCGGCGTTTTGTGCAGGAGCACAGAGACGACCCGTGGGGCCATGTATACCGGATCTGCAATAACAGACGCAGAGGAAACGCCGAGATAGGGTCGCTTCGGGCCAATGGCGAGACAGTCGTTTCGTGGAACGACTGTGCGCGAGTGCTCCTCCGCAACTTTTTCCCAGTTGCGGAGTCCAGAGCTCCCATAGCCATTGCCGAAGTTGCCCCTCCAGCTCTCGAGGTTTCGGAGGTGTCTGCATGTATTGCACGGTTGAGGAGCAGGCGATCGCCAGGATTGGATGGGATCACTGGAGCGGTTGCAAAGGCGGTCTGGAGAGCTATCCCCCAGCACTTGGCAGCGTTGTATTCCCGCTGTTTAGCAAGTGGATACTTCCCGGAAGAGTGGAAGCGGCCACGTGTGGTCGCTTTGCTCAAAGGGCCTGATGGGAACAGGAACGATCCTGCTTCCTATCGAGGTATCTGCTTGCTGCCGGTGTTCGGTAAAGTGCTGGAGGCGATCATGGTGGACCGTCTCAAGGAGGCAGTGCCGGAAGGCTGCAGATGGCAATTCGGCTTCAAACCTGGACGCTGCGTGGAGGACGCGTGGAGGCACGTGACAAGCACGGTCGCGGCCAGCCCGGCCCGATACGTGCTTGGATTATTCGTGGACTTCAAAGGAGCCTTCGACCACTTGGAGTGGAGTTACGTAATGCGCCGATTGGACGACGCGGGATGCCGAGAAATTAGCTTGTGGCAGAGCTATTTTTCTGGCAGGAGCGCGTCCATGCTGAGCAATTGCGGAGAGGAGACTGTGTCGGTAACTCGAGGTTGCCCACAGGGGTCCATTAGCGGTCCATATATTTGGAATTAGGCTATGGACGTGTTGCTGAGGAGGCTGGAGCAGGAGTGCACCTTTCAGCGCTTATGCTGATGACCTGCTCATCCTCGTGGAGGCGAACGCGAGACGTGCGTTGGAAGAGGAGAGCGAGCGGCTGATGAGCATCGTCGGAGAGTGGGGTGCCGAAGCAGGCGTTTCGGTATCCACCACTAAGACACACATCATGCTGCTGAAGGGTACTTTGGCACGCAGCAGACCTCCCTGGGTACGTTACCGGGGGATGGCTCTGCCGTACGTGCCCTGCACAAAGTACCTGGGCATTATGGTCGGCGAGCGGATGAGCTTTTATGCCGCACATAGTGTCCCTACGCGGGAAGATGCTGGGCGTCGCGGGAAGACTGGCGCGAGTGCTGCGCGTGGACTGGGGCCTCAGTCCGGAGGCAAAGAGAACCATCTATGCGGGCCTGATGATACCGTGCGCACTGTTTGGTGCGTCGGTATGGTACCGACAGGCAGGGCAGGTTGCGCCCAAGAGGCGCCTCATGTCCTGCCAGAGAGTGACACTACTGGCAACACTGCCAGTGTGTCGCACAGGTCTCGACGGTCGCGCTACAGGTGCTGGCAGGAGCCGCACCGTTTGACTTGGTTGCCAAGCAATTGGCAATCATGTTCAAACTGCGCAAGGGCTACCCGCTGGAGGAGGGAGAGTGGCTGCACGGCCAGGACTTGGCGGACGTGGATAAGAGGCAGAGGAAGGCGCTGCTAGACGAATGCCTGCTACGTGAGTGGCAGCTCCGATGGGATGACGACGGTGAGTGCGGGCGCACGACCCATCGTTTTTTCCCAGACGCAGGCTTCGTCTACAGTCGCAGGAGCTTCAGGTTCAGCCTGCGTGCTGGATTCCTGATGACGGGACATGGCTCGATGAACGAGTTTCTGCACAGGCGAGGCATCGCCGACGCGCCTGCATGCTCATGCGGCGCTGAGGAGGAGGATTGGCTGCACATCTTGTGTGTATGCCGCTGTACGCGGATCTTCGTGACCTCGCAGGACTTGGGATCGAGTTGAGGAGCGGCATTCTGGAGGGTTGTCTGGTGTGACGGAGACGCCAGAGAGGATGCAGAGAGCTGGAGGCGTTCGCTGACGCTGTGTTCGCACGGCGTCGGCAACGTGATGAACAGCCGGTGAACAGTGGGCTGCCAGTCCCGGGCTAAAATCAGCCAAAACTGGCACCTCCCCGTGTGATGGCGGGGCTTAGAATACCATCTCAGCGGTCACGGCTTGTCGTATGAGGCGACTGATGTGGCAAAAAGCTGGTGAACCCATCCGTGCTGTCGGGCAACAAGGGCCAGGGCTCACCGAGTCCTACTCATGCCGCTGTTCAGGGCGGTATGAGTTGAAGTTCGGTACTACGGGTGGGGAGTTCTCCAAGGG
>NW_022060662.1:0-97207 GCF_003285725.1 Scaptodrosophila lebanonensis | reverse complement strand
TTTTTATTATATTCTTTTATTGATTTGAGATAGCTAGTTTTAAGTCAATTAACCTAATCGAAATGTGGATTTTTCAAACAAACTTTACAGCTCGTTTTATCCCCTTTGGAGCTAGAATTTTCCAAATCCAATTCTTAATGCACACCTACACTATGATAGGATACTTGAGTCCAAACTTCAGCTTCCTAGCTTCTACGGTTTGGGCTGTGTGCTGTTGACGTAGTTTCCTTTTGCCCCATAATTCAGTCTCCTAGACAAGTATCAAAATACCGAGTATGCAGTTTTATTTATATTCTTTTATTGATTTGAGATAGCTAGTTTTAAGTCAATTAACCTATCGAAATGTGGATTTTTCAAACAAACTTTACAGCTCGTTTTATCCCCTTTGGAGCTAGAATTTTCCAAATCCAATTCTTAATGCACACCTACACTATGATAGGATACTTGAGTCCAAACTTCAGCTTCCTAGCTTCTACGGTTTGGGCTGTGTGCTGTTGACGTAGTTTCCTTTTGCCCCATAATTCAGTCTCCTAGACAAGTATCAAAATACCGAGTATGCAGTTTTATTTATATCCTTTTATTGATTTGGAAACCTAGTTTTAGGTCAATTAACCAATCGAAATGTGGATTTTTCAAACAAACTTTACAGCTCGTTTTCCCCCCTTTGGAGCTAGAATTTTCCAAATCCAATTCTTAATGCACACCTACACATGATAGAATACTTGAGTCCAAACTTCAGCTTCTTAGCTTCTACGGTTTGGCTGTTGACGTAGTTTCCTTTTGCGCCATAATTCAGTCTCCTAGACAAGCATCAAAATACCGAGTAAGCAGTTTTATTTATATTCTTTTATTGATTTGAGAAAGCTAGTTTTAAGTCAATTAACCTATCAAAATGTTGATTTTTCAAACAAACTTTACAGCTCGTTTTCCCCCCTTTGGAGCTAGAATTTTCCAAATTTCCTTCTTAGTGCACACCTACACTATGATAGGATACTTGCCCCAAATTTCACCTTCCTAGCTTCTACGGTTTGGGCTGTTGACGTAGTTTCCATTTGTTCCAAAGTTGTTGAGAATTTTCCAGATCCCTTGCTTAATGCACACCTACATTATGATAGGATACTTGAGCCCAAATTTCACCTTCCTAGCTTCTACGGTTTGGGCTATGTGCTGTTGACGTAGTTTCCTTTTGCCCCATAATTCAGTCTCCTAGACAAGTATCAAAATACCGAGTATGCAGTTTTATTTATATCCTTTTATTGATTTGAGAAAGCTAGTTTTAAGTCAATTAACATATCTAAATGTGGATTTTTCAAACAAACTTTACAGCTCGTTTTACCCCCTTTGGAGCTAGAATTTTCCAAATCCAATTCTTAATGCACACCTACACATGATAGAATACTTGAGCCCAAACTTCAGCTTCCTAGCTTCTACGGTTTGGGCTGTGTGCTGTTGACGTAGGTTCCTTTTGTGCCAAAGTTATTGAGAATTTTCCAGATCCCTTGCTTAAATCGCACCTACATTATGATAGGATACTTGAGCCCAAATTTTACCTTCCTAGCTTCTAGGGTTTGGGCTATGTGCTGTTGACGTAGTTTCCTTTTGCCCCATAATTCATTCTCCTAGACAAGTATCAAAATACCGAGTATGCAGTTTTATTTATATACTTTTATTGATTTTGGAAACCTAGTTTTAGGTCAATTAACCAATCGAAATTTGTATTTTTCAAACAAACTTTACAGCTCGTTTTCCCCCCTTTGGAGCTAGAATTTTCCAAATCCAATTCTTAATGCACACCTACACATAATAGAATACTTGAGTCCAAACTTCAGCTTCCTAGCTTCTACGGTTTGGGCTGTGTGCTGTTGACGTAGTTTCCTTTTGCCCCATAATTCAGTCTCCTAGACAAGTATCAAAATACCGAGTATGCAGTTTTATTTATATTCTTTTATTGATTTGAGATAGCTAGTTTTAAGTCAATTAACCAATCAAAATGTGGATTTTTCAAACAAACTTTACAGCTCGTTTTCCCCCCTTTGGAGCTAGAATTTTCCAAATATCCTTCTTAGTGCACACCTACACTATGATAGGATACTTGCCCCAAATTTCACCTTCCTAGCTTCTACGGTTTGGGCTATGTGCTGTTGACGTAGTTTCCTTTTGCGCCATAATTCAGTCTCCTAGACAAGTATCAAAATACCGAGTATGCAGTTTTATTTATATCCTTTTATTGATTTGAGAAAGCTAGTTTTAAGTCAATTAACCAATCTAAATGTGGATTTTTCAAACAAACTTTACAGCTCGTTTTATCCCCTTTAGAGCTAGAATTTTCCAAATCCAATTCTTAATGCACACCTACACATAATATAATACTTGAGTCCAAACTTCAGCTTCCTAGCTTCTACGGTTTGGGCTGTGTGCTGTTGACGTAGTTTCCTTTTGCCCCATAATTCAGTCTCCTAGACAAGTATCAAAATACCGAGTATGCAGTTTTATTTATATTCTTTTATTGATTTGAGATAGCTAGTTTTAAGTCAATTAACCAATCAAAATGTGGATTTTTCAAACAAACTTTACAGCTCGTTTTCCCCCCTTTGGAGCTCCAAAGAATTGTCCAAATCCCCTTCGTAGTGCACACCTACACTATGATAGGATACTTCAGCCCAAATTTCACCTTCCTAGCTTCTACGGTTTGGGCTATGTGCTGTTGACGTAGTTTCCTTTTGCGCCATAATTCAGTCTCCTAGACAAGTATCAAAATACCGAGTATGCAGTTTTATTTATATCCTTTTATTGATTTGAGATAGCTAGTTTTAAGTCAATTAACCAATCTAAATGTGGATTTTTCAAACAAACTTTACAGCTCGTTTTATCCCCTTTAGAGCTAGAATTTTCCAAATCCAATTCTTAATGCACACCTACACATAATAGAATACTTGAGTCCAAACTTCAGCTTCCTAGCTTCTACGGTTTGGGCTGTGTGCTGTTGACGTAGTTTCCTTTTGCCCCATAATTCAGTCTCCTAGACAAGTATCAAAATACCGAGTATGCAGTTTTATTTATATTCTTTTATTGATTTGAGATAGCTAGTTTTAAGTCAATTAACCAATCAAAATGTGGATTTTTCAAACAAACTTTACAGCTCGTTTTCCCCCCTTTGGAGCTAGAATTTTCCAAATATCCTTCTTAGTGCACACCTACACTATGATAGGATACTTGCCCCAAATTTCACCTTCCTAGGTTCTACGGTTTGGGCTGTTTCCATTTCCATTTGTGCCAAAGTTGTTGAGAATTTTCCAGATCCCTTGCTTAATGCACACCTACATTATGATAGAATACTTGAGCCCAAATTTCACCTTCCTAGCTTCTACGGTTTGGGCTATGTGCTGTTGACGTAGTTTCCTTTTGCCCCATAATTCAGTCTCCTAGACAAGTATCAAAATACCGAGTATGCAGTTGTATTTATATCCTTTTATTGATTTGAGAAAGCTAGTTTTAAGTCAATTAACCAATCGAAATGTGGATTTTTCAAACAAACTTTACAGCTCGTTTTACCCCCTTTGGAGCTAGAATTTTCCAAATCCAATTCTTAATGCACACCTACACATAATAGAATACTTGAGTCCAAACTTCAGCTTCCTAGCTTCTACGGTTTGGGCTGTGGGCTGTTGACGTAGTTTCCTTTTGTGCCAAAGTTATTGAGAATTTTCCAGATCCCTTGCGTAATGCGCACCTACATTATGATAGGATACTTGAGCCCAAATTTCACCTTCCTAGCTTCTAGGGTTTGGGCTATGTGCTGTTGACGTAGTTTCCTTTTGCCCCATAATTCAGTCTCCTAGACAAGTATCAAAATACCGAGTATGCAGTTTTATTTATATTCTTTTATTGATTTGAGAAAGCTAGTTTTAAGTCAATTAACCAATCGAAATGTGGATTTTTCAAACAAACTTTACAGCCTGTTTTACCCCCTTTGGAGCTAGAATTTTCCAAATCCAATTCTTAATGCACACCTACACATAATAGAATACTTGAGTACAAACTTCAGCTTCCTAGCTTCTACGGTTTGGGCTATGTGCTGTTGACGTAGTTTCCTTTTCTGCCAAAGTTATTGAGAATTTTCCAGATCCCTTGCTTAATGCGCACCTACATTATGATAGGATACTTGAGCCCAAATTTTACCTTCCTAGCTTCTACGGTTTGGGCTATGTGCTGTTGACGTAGTTTCCTTTTGCCCCATAATTCAGTCTCCTAGACAAGTATCAAAATACCGAGTATGCAGTTTTATTTATAATCTTTTATTGATTTGAGAAAGTTAGTTTTAAGTCAATTAACCAATCAAAATGTGGATTTTTCAAACAAACTTTACAGCTCGTTTTACCCCCTTTGGAGCTAGAATTTTCCAAATTTCCTTCTTAGTGCACACCTACACTATGATAGGATACTTGCCCCAAATTTCACCTTCCTAGGTTCTACGGTTTGGGCTGTTGACGTAGTTTCCATTTGTGCCAAAGTTGTTGAGAATTTTCCAGATCCCTTGCTTAATGCACACCTACATTATGATAGGATACTTGAGCCCAAATTTCACCTTCCTAGCTTCTACGGTTTGGGCTATGTGCTGTTGACGTAGTTTCCTTTTGCCCCATAATTCAGTCTCCTAGACAAGTATCAAAATACCGAGTATGCAGTTTTATTTATATTCTTTTATTGATTTGAGAAAGCTAGTTTTAAGTCAATTAACCAATCGAAATGTGGATTTTTCAAACAAACTTTACAGCTTGTTTTACCCCCTTTGGAGCTCAAGAATTTTCCAAATCCCATTCTTAGTGCACACCTACACTATGATAGGATACTTGAGTACAAATTTCAGCTTCCTAGCTTCTACGGATTGGGCTGTGGGCTGTTGACGTAGTTTCCATTTGTGCCAAAGTTATTGAGAATTTTCCAGATCCCTTGCTTAATGCGCACCTACATTATGATAGGATACTTGAGCCCAAATTTAACATTCCTAGCTTCTACGGTTTGGGCTATGTGCTGTTGACGTAGTTTCCTTTTGCCCCATAATTCAGTCTCCTAGACAAGTATCAAAATACCGAGTATGCAGTTTTATTTATAATCTTTTATTGATTTGAGAAAGTTAGTTTTAAGTCAATTAACCAATCAAAATGTGGATTTTTCAAACAAATTTTACAGCTCGTTTCCCCCCCCTTTGGAGCTAGAATTTTCCAAATTTCCTTTTTAGTGCACACCTAAACTATGATAGGATACTTGCCCCAAGCTTCAGCTTCTTAGCTTCTACGGTTTGGCTGTTGACGTAGTTTCCTTTTGCGCCATAATTCAGTCTCCTAGACAAGTATCAAAATACCGAGTATGCAGTTTTATTTATATTCTTTTATGGATTTGAGAAAGCTAGTTTTAAGTCAATTAACCAATCAAAATGTGGATTTTTCAAACAAACTTTACAGCTCGTTTCCCCCCCTTTGGAGATAGAATTTTCCAAATCCAATTCTTAATGCACACCTACACATAATAGAATACTTGAGTACAAACTTCAGCTTCCTAGCTTCTACGGTTTGGGCTGTTGACGTAGTTTCCTTTTGTGCCAAAGTTATTGAGAATTTTCCAGATCCCTTGCTTAGTGCACACCTAAGCTATGATAGGATACTTGCCCCAAATTTCACCTTCCTAGCTTCTACGGCTTGGGCTGTGTGCTGTTAACGTAGTTTCCATTTGTGCCAAAGTTGTTGAGAATTTTCCAGATCCCTTGCTTAATTTACACCTACATTATGATAGGATACTTCAGCCCAAATTTCACCTTCCTAGCTTCTAGGGTTTGGGCTATGTGCTGTTGACGTAGTTTCCTTTTGCCCCATAATTCAGTCTCCTAGACAAGTATCAAAATACCGAGTATGCAGTTTTATTTATATCCTTTTATTGATTTGAGAAAGCTAGTTTTAAGTCAATTAACCAATCGAAATGTGGATTTTTCAAACAAACTTTACAGCTCGTTTTATCCCCTTTCGAGCTAGAATTTTCCAAAACCAATTCTTAATGCACACCTACATATGATAGAATACTTGAGCCCAAACTTAAGCTTCTTAGCTTCTACGGTTTGGCTGTTGACGTAGTTTCCTTTTGCGCCATAATTCAGTCTCCTAGACAAGTATCAAAATACCGAGTATGCAGTTTTATTTATATTCTTTTATTGATTTGAGAAAGCTAGTTTTAAGTCAATTAACCTATCAAAATGTTGATTTTTCAAACAAACTTTACAGCTCGTTTTCCCCCCTTTGGAGCTAGAATTTTCCAAATTTCCTTCTTAGTGCACACCTACACTATGATAGGACACTTGCCCCAAATTTCACATTCCTAGCTTCTACGGTTTGGGCTGTTGACGTAGTTTCCATTTGTGCCAAAGTTGTTGAGAATTTTCCAGATCCCTTGCTTAATGCACACCTACATTATGATAGGATACTTGAGCCCAAATTTCACCTTCCTAGCTTCTACGGTTTGGGCTATGTGCTGTTGACGTAGTTTCCTTTTGCCCCATAATTCAGTCTCCTAGACAAGTATCAAAATACCGAGTATGCAGTTTTATTTATATCCTTTTTTGATTTTGGAAACCTAGTTTTAGGTCAATTAACCAATCGAAATGTGGATTTTTCAAACAAACTTTACAGCTCGTTTTCCCCCCTTTGGAGCTAGAATTTTCCAAATCCAATTCTTAATGCACACCTACACATGATAGAATACTTGAGTCCAAACTTCAGCTTCTTAGCTTCTACGGTTTGGCTGTTGACGTAGTTTCCTTTTGCGCCATAATTCAGTCTCCTAGACAAGTATCAAAATACCGAGTAAGCAGTTTTATTTATATTCTTTTATTGATTTGAGAAAGCTAGTTGTATGGGCATTTCATGCCTATATACTTAAGTATAGATTTAAGTTTGTTGAAATAAGCTGAATTGTAGATATAAGTTGTTTGAATTATCATTGAATTGTAGACTTAAGCCGTAAATATAAGTCATAAATGTTAATTTGTAATAACAGCTGTTTATGTTAGTCTCTTGGTCGCTGTTAAGTTAATGTCCACATTATGTTATGCGTATGCTAAGCCTTGCATGGCTAGCAGTAAAGCACTTGAAAATTGGAAGTCGATTTGTGCAGTTTACTTTCTTTCGTTTCGGTGCTCTTCAGTGTACATAAGCCAGTGCGTTCGTGCATATAAGTACAAGTGTACTTATATACATATATCTTGGAGTTGATCGTCGCGACGAGGGACCCTTTCACTTTGCCTACCGGCAACTTTGCATGATCTGAGCGATCATTTTGGCGCCCCCGGGTGGACTCATCGTGGTGACTTGTTGGACACTGGACATTGGGTCTGGAGTCATTCCTGCCATCTGGTTGTGTATCTGGAGATTTGGTTTGGACTTTCCTATTTGCGGTAGTTGGCGATGCAGTGCCCAATTCCACAGGGAAGTTATACACAGGTAACGAGTGCAAATTAAATAGCGGCCAAATCTGTCTGATTGGAATTGGCACATACATATGTACATCCATATGTTAATTGTCTATAAAGGCACATATGTATGTGATTGTATGCGTTCAATGCTTTCGCATGACTAGGCCGCAATTTACATGTTGGCATTCGATTTGTTTTACCATATACCATCTACATACATGCAGTAAACTTTTAAATAAATAAAGTTGAATATACATTTGTTGGTACATGAGTGCATAATTTTCATTTGGTCGTACATACATGCAAAGTTGCCAACATACATACATACATACATGTATATATACACACATATATAAATACCTATGTATATACATTTGTGCTTGTACATATGTACATATAGCTGCTGTACTTTGGACCTTTATTATACCAACGTACCGCAAGAATTTGAAAGCGCCAAAGTTAGAGTTCAGCGCGCCTTTCTTCTGTGCCGTTTGATTTCGGATTCTGCCTTTTGCGCTCTCTTCGTTATTGCCGCACTGGTCTAGCAACTGCAAGCTAGAGACAATTTCGCTTGCTTGTGCATTGTTGTTGCTGGACTAATTGCTAATTGTGCTGTGGTTCTTGTTGTTCTAATTGTTCTTTGCGCTGCTTGCGTTGCTTGCAAGTTCAGCCGTCGACGTGCGTCGCTCAGCTAGCGTCGACGTCATTCGTTTCCCTTACGGACATATTGTTGTTGCGTGGGTTCGCTGCTATCGTGCAGTGTGCATTTGTTCAACATTAATTCTAACAGCTGCGCGTCTCTCGCCTCTGTTATTTGTCAGCTGCTGTTAACATAGTTGCGTACGTACATAGGTTTATACGTGCGTACAGTGCTGGCCACAACTGTAGACATTACATTTATTTATCATACAAAGTTAAAACTTTGCGCCTGCGCTTTCTTGCCAATAGTATACAGTGTATACATTTGTGTATATTTTTGTACATTGTGTATATTTTTCTGGACATAATCCAATTATACATTTATACACTTTTAGTCGTGTGCAAACATTTAAAGACTCGCTACAAACATGCCATCAAAACGCAGCAAGCAAACTTACGGCAAGCTGTCGGATGATTTGGAGTCGAGCAAGTTCGATGCATTATTGCAATCACACAACAATGTTGTCAGAGATATAGAACGCATTAAAGATTCCGTGCAAAATGCCACTAAGCCCATTGAGTCTGTTGAAATGGAGTGCCGGTTGAAAATTTTAACCAGATATATTGACAGAGCGTTCAATCTGCAGGAAGAGTTGGATCAAATCGATCCGGCCTTAGCCTCAAGAGCAGATTTAGAAAATTTGTGCGTCACGACAGAAACGCTGCTCATGAGTAAAGGTGTTCGGCCTAAGCCTCATAGGGATAGCCTGGCAAACTCTACAATGTTTGGATCAGGTTGCCATAGCAAGCAGCTGCCGTCGATGAAACTCCCAAAATTCAGTGGCGATTATTCGGAGTACAAAAATTTCATTGGTCTGTTCGAAAACTTGGTTGACCATGACGCATCTCTGACGAACATAGAGAAATTTAATCACTTGCTTTCTTGTTTGGACAAAGAAGCGCTTGGCACAGTCAAAGCTTATCAAGTGACTGATGCCAATTATCCAAAGGCGCTAGCAGCATTAAAACGAGTGTATGACAATAGTTGCCTAATCGTTTTCGACAGCGTGTCCAAGCTGTTCGACTTGCCCAAAATGCAAGGGCCGTCTGCTTCATCTTTGCGTTCCCTAATAGATAATGTAAGGGCAATTTATGAATCGCTGTTGTCATTGGGTGATGAGAAGCAAATAGCGAACGTCATTCTCATACATTTGGTTATGGGTAAAGTTGACTCCATCACTCGATCCAAATGGGAAGAGGGCCTTGACTACAGTCAACTTCCATCTTGGGAAGAATGCGAGGCCACTCTTAATAAACGCTACCAGCATCTGTCTGCTGAGGAGGCATCGTCTGGCCGGCCTAAGAAGCCAAGTTCCGATGGGTCAAAAAGGAATGGTAAAACGGCGTTGGCAGTAGCACAGCCAAGTCAGCCATTGACCCCTAAGTGTCCGTTTTGTCAGTCGAATGACCACTACATACAAGTATGTCCTCAATTTTCAGCGATCGCTAGAGATGAGCGTTTTAAATTTGTGGAACGGGTCCAGTTGTGCATAAACTGTTTGCGAAAGGGTCATACGACTAAATCCTGCAAGTCTGGTTGTTGCAGAGTCTGTTCGAAGCCGCATCACACGCTCTTGCACAAGTACAAATATAGTTCGAACATTTCGCAAGCTGCGGCTTCTAGTCACACGTTGGTAGCACAATCGGCAGTACCAACGCAAACGTCGGCGGTAAACCACGCCACGACAGTGACTGACCAAGTAATCTTAGCAACAGCAATTGTTAAGGTAATGGACCAGTCAGGTTCCTACCAATTAGCCAGGGCACTTTTAGACTCTGGTTCGCAGGTCAATTTTATGACCGAGGACTTGGCCAGAGTCCTAAAGCTTAAGAGGGAGCGCAAAGACATTTGTTTATTAGGCATAGGCAAACGAAAGTCTGAAGTACGTCATATCGTTCAAACTTCTATAGCTTCTCGAATTGACAAATTTGAGCTGACGGCAGAATTCGCAGTGTTAAATAACATTTCTTCGTACCAGCCTGAAAAACTGGTAGTAGACGTTGACGTGCCTAACGGTTGTGAATTGGCAGATCCGCAATTCCATCGGCCGCAATGCATAGATCTGCTACTTGGGGCAGATGCATTTTTTGATTTGCTACGATCAGGGCAAATAAAGGGTACCAGTGACTCGCCGGCTTTGCAATTTACGGCACTTGGCTGGATTGTAGCTGGCCGTTGCCGTTCTGCGGGGTCAACTGAGCTGCCGTCAACATCGCTCGTGAGCTTAAATCAAAGCTCTTCGTCAAATCCAGAATGTCAGGAACTAGATAGTCTCATCCGTAAATTCTGGGAGTTGGAAGAAGTTCCAAATTTGTCCGATCAGAGTTTGTACACCCCAGAACAAGTGCTTTGCGAGAAAACATTTCTCGAATCGGTCAATCGCTTACCCTCGGGCAGGCTGACTGTTTCGTTGCCATTCAAATCCAGTCCCACAAGTCTCGGAAATTCGTATGAGACAGCCTTAAGGCGGTTTTTGGCTCTGGAAAGAAGAATGGCAAAGCAGCCTGATACACAGTCGATGTACGTTAGCTTTATGAAAGAGTACATTTCGTTGGGCCATATGAGTGCCATTGAGAACAGTGTACCGAGAGAGCCGCATTATTTTATACCGTACCAATGCGTGCTAAGGCCACAAAGCACATCAACAAAGTTGAGAGTCGTTTTCGACGCGTCTAGCAAGACGTCGTCACAATTGTCTTTAAATGACATTCTGATGGTTGGTCCAACCATACAGCCATGTCTATACTCAACATTGTTGCGATTTCGACTGCATCCATTCGCCCTGTCGGCAGACATTGCAAAAATGTACCGACAAGTCGAAATCAACGAATCGCATCGCAATTTCCAACTTATTATTTGGAGAAGCAACTCCACTGAACCACTCCAATTGTATCGTTTAAACACGGTAACCTACGGTACTGCTTCGGCACCTTTTTTGGCAATTCGTTGCTTAAAGTACCTGAGTGAGCTACATGCGATTTCCCATCCATTGGCATCAAAGTCGCTGGCTAGCGATTTCTATGTAGATGATCTGCTATCTGGAGCAGACACAGTGGAAGAATTGCGAATGTTACGGAATGAGCTAGTTTCAGTGCTCGAATCATTCGGTTTCACCTTAACGAAATGGGCATCAAATTGTGAAACATTTAAAGCGTCGCCTTCTGACGAAATGGTGATCGGCCATCAGGAGGATACGAAGACGTTGGGGCTCATTTGGAGCCCGCGTGAAGACGCTTTTAAATATTCGATGTCGAACATGTCGGTAGACATTGCCCCCACCAAGCGCTCGATTTTATCGTTTATATCCAGGTTATACGACCCTCTTGGTTTACTTTGTCCGATTATCACTCGACCAAAAATTCTGATGCAAGAAATTTGGCTTCAAAAATCCGCCTGGGATGACCAAATTCCCGACCATTTACTGTCCGACTTGCAGTCAATTGCGCAGTCATTTTGTGAGATTGAAGCTACACGCATTCCCCGGTATGTCGGCGTCACCAAAGGCACAAAGTGTCAGGTTCATGGCTTTGCCGACGCATCGACAAGGGCTTATGGGTGCTGTATTTACCTGCGAATTGAGCGAGAGCACACAGTAACTGTGAATTTACTGACTGCAAAGTCGAAGGTAGCGCCTCTGAAGACAAAGTCGGTGCCGCGCTTAGAATTGTGCGCAGCACAGTTGCTAGCAAATTTGTGGGAGAAAGCTCGGCATCTTCTCCATGTGCCTGTTGACCAAATCGTATTTTGGTCTGATTCAGAGGTAGTCCTGCATTGGTTGCAAACTCATCCTTCACATTTGAATACATTTGTCGCCAATAGAGTTGCTTCCATACAGGAATTGACATCAGACGCCACTTGGCGCCATGTACCGACTGCAGAAAATCCAGCTGACTTAACTTCGCGTGGTTGTACCACTGCAGAATTGATTGATTCACATTGGTTTGGTGGTCCAAAGTTTTTACAGAATGACCAGAACCTTTGGCCAACTAATTCTCACATTAAGTTGACCAAAGAGCAATCAGTGCTGGAAAAGCGGAAGAATGCGACGGTTCTCATCGCGGCCGATAATGCTTCACATCCAATTTTGGATTTAATTGAAAGGTCGTCGTCGTACTTAAAAATTCTCCGCATAGTGTCGTACATGTTTCGATTTATAAACGGAAAGGGGTCAGGACACATATCGCTTGTGCCAACTTCGGCTGAATTGCACTTCGCCTTTTTAGCTATTGTGCACGTGATCCAGCACACTGCTCTCGCAGCCGAAATAGTCAAATTAGACAAGTCGGTGATCCTGCAACCGTCGTACCAAAAGCTTAATCCATTTCTGAGTCCGTATCAATATGGAAAGCGTACTTTGATGTTGGTACGAGTTGGCGGCCGTTTACTCAAAGCGCCGTTGCCCCACAATGCGAGATTCCCATTACTCATGCCAAAGGGATGGCGATTTGTTAATTTATATCTGCGATACTTGCACCTTACCAATTGCCATGCAGGCCCTCGTGCGCTCTTGGCTATTCTTCGCCAGAATACTTGGCTGGTAAACGCTAAGCAAGCGTGCAACGCAGTGGTTCGGCAGTGTGTGCATTGTTTTCGATACAAGCCAATACTAGCCAACCAAATAATGGGAAATTTACCTGCTGATCGGCTACATGGATGTAGGCCGTTTGAAGTCAGCGGAGTGGACTTTTGTGGTCCAATTCCTGTCACGCTGGGGATACGTGGCAGAGCGCCAGTTAAGATGTACGTTGCCGTCTTTGTTTGTTTTACGTCCAAAGCTGTGCACATTGATATCGTTTCTGACTTGACTGCTAATTCCTTTATAATGAGTTTATCCAGGTTTGTGGGTCGCCGTGGAGCAGTCAAGCGGCTATATTGCGACAATGCCACCAATTTTGTGGGTGCAGCGCGCTTGCTGGAGGAGTTTCGGGCCACTTTCATCAGCAACCAGGATGCCATCAGGTCGTATGCTGCCACCAAGGGAATAACGTTCCAGTTTATTCCCCCTCGAGCGCCGCATTTCGGCGGCCTATGGGAAGCGGCGGTAAAGTCGGCAAAGGGGCTCCTCCTCAAGGCAATAGGAAGCGCCAAGCTGCGGCAGGACGAGCTAGCAACCGTACTGGTAGAGGTGGAGGCCATCCTCAATTCGCGGCCAATCGTGGTGGACGGAGCCAATCCCAACGACGGCGAGGCGATAACTCCAGCTCACCTACTCGTAGGCGGAACGCTCGTGCCGCTTC
Organism: Scaptodrosophila lebanonensis; assembly: GCF_003285725.1. NCBI lineage: Eukaryota > Metazoa > Arthropoda > Insecta > Diptera > Drosophilidae > Scaptodrosophila > Scaptodrosophila lebanonensis. Next base: position 83,811 of record NW_022060662.1, on the reverse strand, counting down.
CAACCGGGTCAGGGCAGCCCGTGAGAGACGACAGGCTGACCTACTTGCAACGCTGGCAGCTGATCTCAGGCATCAAGCAGCGGTTTTGGGCAGACTGGTCAAAAGACTACCTGCTGAGCCTGCAGCAGCGCCAAAAGTGGGCAGTGGGTCGGCCAGATCTGGAAAATGGAACGATCGTACTCGTCCACGAGGACAACGCGCCGCCTCAGCAGTGGATGCTGGGAGTCGTCCAAGAGGCGATAAAAGGCGCAGATGGAAAAGGTGCGCGTGGCGATAGTACGGACGAAGGCAGGAGAATTTAAGAGGGCAATTCATCGCTTGGCGCCTCTGCCAGTCGAGCTGTTTTGAAGCGAATCGCTTCAACGCGGCCGATGTATGGGCATTTCATGCCTATATACTTAAGTATAGATTTAAGTTTGTTGAAATAAGCTGAATTGTAGATATAAGTTGTTTGAATTATCATTGAATTGTAGACTTAAGCCGTAAATATAAGTCATAAATGTTAATTTGTAATAACAGCTGTTTATGTTAGTCTCTTGGTCGCTGTTAAGTTAATGTCCACATTATGTTATGCGTATGCTAAGCCTTGCATGGCTAGCAATAAAGCACTTGAAAATTGGAAGTCGATTTGTGCAGTTTACTTTCTTTCGTTTCGGTGCTCTTCAGTGTACATAAGCCAGTGCGTTCGTGCATATAAGTACAAGTGTACTTATATACATATATCTTGGAGTTGATCGTCGCGACGAGGGACCCCTTCACTTTGCCTACCGGCAACTTTGCATGATCTGAGCGATCACTAGTTTTAAGTCAATTAACCTATCAAAATGTTGATTTTTCAAACAAACTTTACAGCTCGTTTTCCCCCCTTTGGAGCTAGAATTTTCCAAATTTCCTTCTTAGTGCACACCTACACTATGATAGGATACTTGCCCCAAATTTCACCTTCCTAGGTTCTACGGCTTGGGCTGTGTGCTGTTGACGTAGTTTCCATTTGTGCCAAAGTTGTTGAGAATTTTCCAGATCCCTTGCTTAATGCACACCTACATTATGATAGGATACATGAGCCCAAATTTCACCTTCCTAGCTTCTACGGTTTGGGCTATGTGCTGTTGACGTAGTTTCCTTTTGCGCCATAATTCAGTCTCCTAGACAAGTATCAAAATACCGAGTAAGCAGTTTTATTTATATTCTTTTATTGATTTGAGAAAGCTAGTTTTAAGTCAATTAATCTATCAAAATGTTGATTTTTCAAACAAACTTTACAGCTCGTTTTACCCCCTTTGGAGCTAGAATTTTTCCACACCTACACATGATAGAATACTTGAGTCCAAACTTCAGCTTCCTAGCTTCTACGGTTTGGGCTGTGGGCTGTTGACGTAGTTTCCTTTTGTGCCAAAGTTATTGAGAATTTTCCAGATCCCTTGCTTAATTTACACCTACATTATGATAGGATACTTGATCCCAAATTTCACCTTCCTAGCTTCTACGGTTTGGGCTGTGTGCTGTTGACGTAGTTTCCTTTTGCCCCATAATTCAGTCTCCTAGACAAGTATCAAAATACCGAGTATGCAGTTTTATTTATATCCTTTTATTGATTTTGGGAACCTAGTTTTAGGTCAATTAACCAATCGAAATGTGGATTTTTCAAACAAACTTTACAGCTCGTTTTCCCCCCTTTGGAGCTAGAATTTTCCAAATTCAATTCTTAATGCACACCTACACATGATAGAATACTTGAGTCCAAACTTCAGCTTCTTAGCTTCTACGGTTTGGCTGTTGACGTAGTTTCCTTTTGCGCCATAATTCAGTCTCCTAGACAAGTATCAAAATACCGAGTAAGCAGTTTTATTTATATTCTTTTATTGATTTGAGAAAGCTAGTTTTAAGTCAATTAACCTATCAAAATGTTGATTTTTCAAACAAACTTTACAGCTCGTTTTCCCCCCTTTGGAGCTAGAATTTTCCAAATTTCCTTCTTAGTGCACACCTACACTATGATAGGATACTTGCCCCAAATTTCACCTTCCTAGGTTCTACGGCTTGGGCTGTGTGCTGTTGACGTAGTTTCCATTTGTGCCAAAGTTGTTGAGAATTTTCCAGATCCCTTGCTTAATGCACACCTACATTATGATAGGATACTTGAGCCCAAATTTCACCTTCCTAGCTTCTACGGTTTGGGCTATGTGCTGTTGACGTAGTTTCCTTTTGCCCCATAATTCAGTCTCCTAGACAAGTATCAAAATACCGAGTATGCAGTTTTATTTATATTCTTTTATTGATTTGAGAAAGCTAGTTTTAAGTCAATTAACCAATCGAAATGTGGATTTTTCAAACAAACTTTACAGCCTGTTTTACCCCCTTTGGAGCTAGAATTTTCCAAATCCAATTCTTAATGCACACCTACACATAATAGAATACTTGAGTACAAACTTCAGCTTCCTAGCTTCTACGGTTTGGGCTATGTGCTGTTGACGTAGTTTCCTTTTCTGCCAAAGTTATTGAGAATTTTCCAGATCCCTTGCTTAATGCGCACCTACATTATGATAGGATACTTGAGCCCAAATTTTACCTTCCTAGCTTCTACGGTTTGGGCTATGTGCTGTTGACGTAGTTTCCTTTTGCCCCATAATTCAGTCTCCTAGACAAGTATCAAAATACCGAGTATGCAGTTTTATTTATAATCTTTTATTGATTTGAGAAAGTTAGTTTTAAGTCAATTAACCAATCAAAATGTGGATTTTTCAAACAAACTTTACAGCTCGTTTTCCCCCCTTTGGAGCTAGAATTTTCCAAATTTCCTTCTTAGTGCACACCTACACTATGATAGGATACTTGCCCCAAATTTCACCTTCCTAGGTTCTACGGCTTGGGCTGTGTGCTGTTGACGTAGTTTCCATTTGTGCCAAAGTTGTTGAGAATTTTCCAGATCCCTTGCTTAATGCACACCTACATTATGATAGGATACATGAGCCCAAATTTCACCTTCCTAGCTTCTACGGTTTGGGCTATGTGCTGTTGACGTAGTTTCCTTTTGCGCCATAATTCAGTCTCCTAGACAAGTATCAAAATACCGAGTAAGCAGTTTTATTTATATTCTTTTATTGATTTGAGAAAGCTAGTTTTAAGTCAATTAACCTATCAAAATGTTGATTTTTCAAACAAACTTTACAGCTCGTTTTACCCCCTTTGGAGCTAGAATTTTTCCACACCTACACATGATAGAATACTTGAGTCCAAACTTCAGCTTCCTAGCTTCTACGGTTTGGGCTGTGGGCTGTTGACGTAGTTTCCTTTTGTGCCATAGTTATTGAGAATTTTCCAGATCCCTTGCTTAATTTACACCTACATTATGATAGGATACTTGATCCCAAATTTCACCTTCCTAGCTTCTACGGTTTGGGCTGTGTGCTGTTGACGTAGTTTCCTTTTGCCCCATAATTCAGTCTCCTAGACAAGTATCAAAATACCGAGTATGCAGTTTTATTTATATCCTTTTATTGATTTTGGGAACCTAGTTTTAGGTCAATTAACCAATCGAAATGTGGATTTTTCAAACAAACTTTACAGCTCGTTTTCCCCCCTTTGGAGCTAGAATTTTCCAAATTCAATTCTTAATGCACACCTACACATGATAGAATACTTGAGTCCAAACTTCAGCTTCTTAGCTTCTACGGTTTGGCTGTTGACGTAGTTTCCTTTTGCGCCATAATTCAGTCTCCTAGACAAGTATCAAAATACCGAGTAAGCAGTTTTATTTATATTCTTTTATTGATTTGAGAAAGCTAGTTTTAAGTCAATTAACCTATCAAAATGTTGATTTTTCAAACAAACTTTACAGCTCGTTTTCCCCCCTTTGGAGCTAGAATTTTCCAAATTTCCTTCTTAGTGCACACCTACACTATGATAGGATACTTGCCCCAAATTTCACCTTCCTAGGTTCTACGGTTTGGGCTGTTGACGTAGTTTCCATTTGTGCCAAAGTTGTTGAGAATTTTCCAGATCCCTTGCTTAATGCACACCTACATTATGATAGGATACTTGAGCCCAAATTTCACCTTCCTAGCTTCTACGGTTTGGGCTATGTGCTGTTGACGTAGTTTCCTTTTGCCCCATAATTCAGTCTCCTAGACAAGTATCAAAATACCGAGTATGCAGTTTTATTTATATTCTTTTATTGATTTGAGAAAGCTAGTTTTAAGTCAATTAACCAATCGAAATGTGGATTTTTCAAACAAACTTTACAGCTTGTTTTACCCCCTTTGGAGCTAGAATTTTCCAAATCCAATTCTTAATGCACACCTACACATAATAGAATACTTGAGTACAAACTTCAGCTTCCTAGCTTCTACGGTTTGGGCTGTGGGCTGTTGACGTAGTTTCCTTTTGTGCCAAAGTTATTGAGAATTTTCCAGTTCCCTTGCTTAATGCGCACCTACATTATGATAGGATACTTGAGCCCAAATTTAACTTCCTAGCTTCTACGGTTTGGGCTATGTGCTGTTGACGTAGTTTCCTTTTGCCCCATAATTCAGTCTCCTAGACAAGTATCAAAATACCGAGTATGCAGTTTTATTTATATTCTTTTATTGATTTGAGAAAGTTAGTTTTAAGTCAATTAACCAATCAAAATGTGGATTTTTCAAACAAATTTTACAGCTCGTTTCCCCCCCCTTTGGAGCTAGAATTTTCCAAATTTCCTTTTAGTGCACACCTAAACTATGATAGGATACTTGCCCCAAGCTTCAGCTTCTTAGCTTCTACGGTTTGGCTGTTGACGTAGTTTCCTTTTGCGCCATAATTCAGTCTGTATGTCCTAGACAAGTTTCAAAATACCCTTGCTAATGCACACCTACATTATGATAGGATACTTCAGCCCAAATTTCACCTTCCTAGCTTCTACGGTTTGGGCTGTGTGCTGTTGACGTAGTTTCCTTTTGCCCCATAATTCAGTCTCCTAGACAAGTATCAAAATACCGAGTATGCAGTTTTATTTATATTCTTTTATTGATTTGAGAAAGCTAGTTTTAAGTCAATTAACCAATCGAAATGTGGATTTTTCAAACAAACTTTACAGCTTGTTTTACCCCCTTTGGAGCTAGAATTTTCCAAATCCAATTCTTAATGCACACCTACACATAATAGAATACTTGAGTACAAACTTCAGCTTCCTAGCTTCTACGGTTTGGGCTGTTGACGTAGTTTCCTTTTGTGCCAAAGTTATTGAGAATTTTCCAGATCCCTTGCTTAGTGCACACCTAAGCTATGATAGGATACTTGCCCCAAATTTCACCTTCCTAGCTTCTACGGCTTGGGCTGTGTGCTGTTAACGTAGTTTCCATTTGTGCCAAAGTTGTTGAGAATTTTCCAGATCCCTTGCTTAATTTACACCTACATTATGATAGGATACTTCAGCCCAAATTTCACCTTCCTAGCTTCTAGGGTTTGGGCTATGTGCTGTTGACGTAGTTTCCTTTTGCCCCATAATTCAGTCTCCTAGACAAGTATCAAAATACCGAGTATGCAGTTTTATTTATATTCTTTTATTGATTTCAGATAGCTAGTTTTAAGTCAATTAACCAATCAAAATGTGGATTTTTCAAACAAACTTTACAGCTCGTTTTCGCCCCTTTGGAGCTCCAAAGAATTTTCCAAATCCCCTTCGTAGTGCACACCTACACTATGATAGGATACTTGAGCCCAAACTTCAGCTTCCTAGCTTCTACGGTTTGGGCTGTGGGCTGTTGACGTAGTTTCCATTTGTGCCAAAGTTGTTGAGAATTTTCCAGATCCCTTGCTTAATGCACACCTACATTATGATAGGATACTTGAGCCCAAATTTCACCTTCCTAGCTTCTACGGTTTGGGCTATGTGCGGTTGACGTAGTTTCCTTTTGCGCCATAATTCAGTCTCCTAGACAAGTATCAAAATACCGAGTATGCAGTTTTATTTATATTCTTTTATGGATTTGAGAAAGCTAGTTTTAAGTCAATTAACCAATCAAAATGTGGATTTTTCAAACAAACTTTACAGCTCGTTTCCCCCCCTTTGGAGCTAGAATTTTCCAAATTTCCTTCTTAGTGCACACCTAAGCTATGATAGGATACTTGCCCCAAATTTCACCTTCCTAGCTTCTACGGCTTGGGCTGTGTGCTGTTAACGTAGTTTCCATTTGTGCCAAAGTTGTTGAGAATTTTCCAGATCCCTTGCTTAATTTACACCTACATTATGATAGGATACTTCAGCCCAAATTTCACCTTCCTAGCTTCTACGGTTTGGGCTATGTGCTGTTGACGTAGTTTCCTTTTGCCCCATAATTCAGTCTCCTAGACAAGTATCAAAATACCGAGTATGCAGTTTTATTTATATCCTTTTATTGATTTTGGAAACCTAGTTTTAGGTCAATTAACCAATCGAAATGTGGATTTTTCAAACAAACTTTACAGCTCGTTTTACCCCCTTTGGAGCTAAAATTTTCCAAATCCAATTCTTAATGCACACCTACACATGATAGAATACTTGAGTCCAAACTTCAGCTTCCTAGCTTCTACGGTTTGGGCTATGTTCTGTTGACGTAGTTTCCTTTTGTGCCAAAGTTATTGAGAATTTTCCAGATCCCTTGCTTATTGCACACCTACATTATGATAGGATACTTGAGCCCAAATTTCACCTTCCTAGCTTCTAGGGTTTGGGCTATGTTCTGTTGACGTAGTTTCCTTTTGCCCCATAATTCAGTCTCCTAGACAAGTATCAAAATACCGAGTATGCAGTTTTATTTATATTCTTTTATTGATTTGAGAAAGCTAGTTTTAAGTCAATTAACCAATCAAAATGTGGATTTTTCAAACAAACTTTACAGCTCGTTTCCCCCCCTTTGGAGCTAGAATTTTCCAAATTTTCTTCTCAGTGCACACCTAAACTATGATAGGATACTTGCCCCAAATTTCACCTTCCTAGCTTCTACGGTTTGGGCTATGTGCGGTTGACGTTGTTTCCTTTTGCCCCATAATTCAGTCTCCTAGACAAGTATCAAAATACCGAGTATGCAGTTTTATTTATATCCTTTTATTGATTTTGGAAACCTAGTTTTAGGTCAATTAACCAATCGAAATTTGAATTTTTCAAACAAACTTTACAGCTCGTTTCCCCCTTTGGGCTGTTGACGTGGTTTCCTTTTGTCCCCATAATTAAGTCTGTATGTCTTAGACAAGTTTCAAAATACCCTTGCTATTGCACACCTACATTATGATAGGATACTTCAGCCCAAATTTCACCTTCCTAGCTTCTACGGTTTGGGCTGTGTGCTGTTGACGTAGTTTCCTTTTGCGCCATAATTCAGTCTCCTAGACAAGTATCAAAATACCGAGTATGCAGTTTTATTTATATTCTTTTATTGATTTGAGATAGCTAGTTTTAAGTCAATTAACCAATCAAAATGTGGATTTTTCAAACAAACTTTACAGCTCGTTTTCGCCCCTTTGGAGCTCCAAAGAATTTTCCAAATCCCCTTCGTAGTGCACACCTACACTATGATAGGATACTTGAGCCCAAACTTCAGCTTCCTAGCTTCTACGGTTTGGGCTGTGGGCTGTTGACGTAGTTTCCATTTGTGCCAAAGTTGTTGAGAATTTTCCAGATCCCTTGCTTAATGCACACCTACATTATGATAGGATACTTGAGCCCAAATTTCACCTTCCTAGCTTCTACGGTTTGGGCTATGTGCGGTTGACGTAGTTTCCTTTTGCGCCATAATTCAGTCTCCTAGACAAGTATCAAAATACCGAGTATGCAGTTTTATTTATATTCTTTTATGGATTTGAGAAAGCTAGTTTTAAGTCAATTAACCAATCAAAATGTGGATTTTTCAAACAAACTTTACAGCTCGTTTCCCCCCCTTTGGAGCTAGAATTTTCCAAATTTCCTTCTTAGTGCACACCTAAGCTATGATAGGATACTTGCCCCAAATTTCACCTTCCTAGCTTCTACGGCTTGGGCTGTGTGCTGTTAACGTAGTTTCCATTTGTGCCAAAGTTGTTGAGAATTTTCCAGATCCCTTGCTTAATTTACACCTACATTATGATAGGATACTTCAGCCCAAATTTCACCTTCCTAGCTTCTAGGGTTTGGGCTATGTGCTGTTGACGTAGTTTCCTTTTGCCCCATAATTCAGTCTCCTAGACAAGTATCAAAATACCGAGTATGCAGTTTTATTTATATCCTTTTATTGATTTTGGAAACCTAGTTTTAGGTCAATTAACCAATCGAAATGTGGATTTTTCAAACAAACTTTACAGCTCGTTTTACCCCCTTTGGAGCTAAAATTTTCCAAATCCAATTCTTAATGCACACCTACACATGATAGAATACTTGAGTCCAAACTTCAGCTTCCTAGCTTCTACGGTTTGGGCTATGTTCTGTTGACGTAGTTTCCTTTTGTGCCAAAGTTATTGAGAATTTTCCAGATCCCTTGCTTATTGCACACCTACATTATGATAGGATACTTGAGCCCAAATTTCACCTTCCTAGCTTCTAGGGTTTGGGCTATGTTCTGTTGACGTAGTTTCCTTTTGCCCCATAATTCAGTCTCCTAGACAAGTATCAAAATACCGAGTATGCAGTTTTATTTATATTCTTTTATTGATTTGAGAAAGCTAGTTTTAAGTCAATTAACCAATCAAAATGTGGATTTTTCAAACAAACTTTACAGCTCGTTTCCCCCCCTTTGGAGCTAGAATTTTCCAAATTTTCTTCTCAGTGCACACCTAAACTATGATAGGATACTTGCCCCAAATTTCACCTTCCTAGCTTCTACGGTTTGGGCTATGTGCGGTTGACGTTGTTTCCTTTTGCCCCATAATTCAGTCTCCTAGACAAGTATCAAAATACCGAGTATGCAGTTTTATTTATATCCTTTTATTGATTTTGGAAACCTAGTTTTAGGTCAATTAACCAATCGAAATTTGAATTTTTCAAACAAACTTTACAGCTCGTTTCCCCCTTTGGGCTGTTGACGTGGTTTCCTTTTGTCCCCATAATTAAGTCTGTATGTCTTAGACAAGTTTCAAAATACCCTTGCTATTGCACACCTACATTATGATAGGATACTTCAGCCCAAATTTCACCTTCCTAGCTTCTACGGTTTGGGCTGTGTGCTGTTGACGTAGTTTCCTTTTGCGCCATAATTCAGTCTCCTAGACAAGTATCAAAATACCGAGTATGCAGTTTTATTTATATCCTTTTATTGATTTGAGAAAGCTAGTTTTAAGTCAATTAACCAATCGAAATGTGGATTTTTCAAACAAACTTTACAGCTCGTTTTACCCCCTTTGGAGCTAGAATTTTCCAAATCCAATTCTTAATGCACACCTACACATAATAGAATACTTGAGTCCAAACTTCAGCTTCCTAGCTTCTCCGGTTTGGGCTGTGGGCTGTTGACGTAGTTTCCTTTTGTGCCAAAGTTATTGAGAATTTTCCAGATCCCTTGCGTAATGCGCACCTACATTATGATAGGATACTTGAGCCCAAATTTCACCTTTCTAGCTTCTACGGTTTGGGCTATGTGCTGTTGACGTAGTTTCCTTTTGCCCCATAATTCAGTCTCCTAGACAAGTATCAAAATACCGAGTATGCAGTTTTATTTATATTCTTTTATTGATTTGAGAAAGCTAGTTTTAAGTCAATTAACCAATCAAAATGTGGATTTTTCAAACAAACTTTACAGCTCGTTTCCCCCCCTTTGGAGCTAGAATTTTCCAAATTTCATTTTTAGTGCACACCTAAACTATGATAGGATACTTGCCCCAAGCTTCAGCTTCTTAGCTTCTACGGTTTGGCTGTTGACGTAGTTTCCTTTTGCGCCATAATTCAGTCTCCTAGACAAGTATCAAAATACCGAGTATGCAGTTTTATTTATATTCTTTTATGGATTTGAGAAAGCTAGTTTTAAGTCAATTAACCAATCAAAATGTGGATTTTTCAAACAAACTTTACAGCTCGTTTCCCCCCCTTTGGAGCTAGAATTTTCCAAAGCTTCTAGGGTTTGGGCTATGTGCTGTTGACGTAGTTTCCTTTTGCCCCATAATTCAGTCTCCTAGACAAGTATCAAAATACCGAGTATGCAGTTTTATTTATATTCTTTTATTGATTTTGTAAACCTAGTTTTAAGTCAATTAACCAATCGAAATTTGGTTTTTTCAAACAAACTTTACAGCTCGTTTCCCCCCCTTTGGAGCTAGAATTTTCCAAATTTTCTTCTCAGTGCACACCTAAACTATGATAGGATACTTGCCCCAAATTTCACCTTCCTAGCTTCTACGGTTTGGGCTATGTGCGGTTGACGTTGTTTCCTTTTGCCCCATAATTCAGTCTCCTAGACAAGTATCCAAATACCGAGTATGCAGTTTTATTTATATCCTTTTATTGATTTTGGAAACCTAGTTTTAGGTCAATTAACCAATCGAAATTTGAATTTTTCAAACAAACTTTACAGCTCGTTTCCCCCTTTGGGCTGTTGACGTGGTTTCCTTTTGTCCCCATAATTAAGTCTGTATGTCCTAGACAAGTTTCAAAATACCCTTGCTAATGCACACTTACATTATGATAGGGTACTTCAGCCCAAATTTCACCTTCCTAGCTTCTACGGTTTGGGCTGTGTGCTGTTGACGTAGTTTCCTTTTGCCCCATAATTCAGTCTCCTAGACAAGTATCAAAATACCGAGTATGCAGTTTTATTTATATTCTTTTATTGATTTGAGATAGCTAGTTTTAAGTCAATTAACCAATCAAAATGTGGATTTTTCAAACAAACTTTACAGCTCGTTTTCCCCCCTTTGGAGCTCCAAAGAATTCTCCAAATCCCCTTCGTAGTGCACACCTACACTATGATAGGATACTTGAGCCCAAACTTCAGCTTCCTAGCTTCTACGGTTTGGGCAGTGGGCTGTTGACGTATTTTCCATTTGTGCCAAAGTTGTTGAGAATTTTCCAGATCCCTTGCTTAATGCACACCTACATTATGATAGGATACTTGAGCCCAAATTTCACCTTCCTAGCTTCTACGGTTTGGGCTATGTGCTGTTGACGTAGTTTCCTTTTGCCCCATAATTCAGTCTCCTAGACAAGTATCAAAATACCGAGTATGCAGTTTTATTTATATCCTTTTATTGATTTTGGAAACCTAGTTTTACAGCTCGTTTTCCCTCCTTTGGAGCTAGAATTTTCCAAATCCAATTCTTAATGCACACCTACACATGATAGAATACTTGAGTCCAAACTTCAGCTTCCTAGCTTCTACGGTTTGGCTGTTGACGTAGTTTCCTTTTGTGCCAAAGTTATTGAGAATTTTCCAGATCCCTTGCTTAATGCGCACCTACATTATGATAGGATACTTGAGCCCAAATTTCACCTTTCTAGCTTCTACGGTTTGGGCTATGTGCTGTTGACGTAGTTTCCTTTTGCCCCATAATTCAGTCTCCTAGACAAGTATCAAAATACCGAGTATGCAGTTTTATTTATATTCTTTTATTGATTTGAGAAAGCTAGTTTTAAGTCAATTAACCAATCAAAATGTGGATTTTTCAAACAAACTTTACAGCTCGTTTCCCCCCCTTTGGAGCTAGAATTTTCCAAATTTCATTTTTAGTGCACACCTAAACTATGATAGGATACTTTCCCCAAGCTTCAGCTTCTTAGCTTCTACGGTTTGGCTGTTGACGTAGTTTCCTTTTGCGCCATAATTCAGTCTCCTAGACAAGTATCAAAATACCGAGTATGCAGTTTTATTTATATTCTTTTATGGATTTGAGAAAGCTAGTTTTAAGTCAATTAACCAATCAAAATGTGGATTTTTCAAACAAACTTTACAGCTCGTTTCCCCCCCTTTGGAGCTAGAATTTTCCAAAGCTTCTAGGGTTTGGGCTATGTGCTGTTGACGTAGTTTCCTTTTGCCCCATAATTCAGTCTCCTAGACAAGTATCAAAATACCGAGTATGCAGTTTTATTTATATTCTTTTATTGATTTTGTAAACCTAGTTTTAGGTCAATTAACCAATCGAAATTTGGTTTTTTCAAACAAACTTTACAGCTCGTTTCCCCCCCTTTGGAGCTAGAATTTTCCAAATTTTCTTCTCAGTGCACACCTAAACTATGATAGGATACTTGCCCCAAATTTCACCTTCCTAGCTTCTACGGTTTGGGCTATGTGCGGTTGACGTTGTTTCCTTTTGCCCCATAATTCAGTCTCCTAGACAAGTATCAAAATACCGAGTATGCAGTTTTATTTATATCCTTTTATTGATTTGAGAAACCTAGTTTTAGGTCAATTAACCAATCAAAATGTGGATTTTTCAAACAAACTTTACAGCTCGTTTTCCCCCCTTTGGAGCTCCAAAGAATTCTCCAAATCCCCTTCGTAGTGCACACCTACACTATGATAGGATACTTGAGTCCAAACTTCAGCTTCCTAGCTTCTACGGTTTGGGCTGTGGGCTGTTGACGTAGTTTCCTTTTGTGCCAAAGTTATTGAGAATTTTCCAGATCCCTTGCGTAATGCGCACCTACATTATGATAGGATACTTGAGCCCAAATTTCACCTTCCTAGCTTCTACGGTTTGGGCTGTGGGCTGTTGACGTAGTTTCCTTTTGCCCCATAATTCAGTCTCCTAGACAAGTATCAAAATACCGAGTATGCAGTTTTATTTATATCCTTTTATTGATTTGAGATAGCTAGTTTTAAGTCAATTAACCAATCAAAATGTGGATTTTTCAAACAAACTTTACAGCTCGTTTTCCCCCCTTTGGAGCTCCAAAGAATTCTCCAAATCCCCTTCGTAGTGCACACCTACATTATGATAGGATACTTGAGCCCAAATTTCACCTTCCTAGCTTCTACGGTTTGGGCTATGTGCTGTTGACGTAGTTTCCTTTTGCCCCATAATTCATTCTCCTAGACAAGTATCAAAATACCGAGTATGCAGTTTTATTTATATACTTTTATTGATTTTGGAAACCTAGTTTTAGGTCAATTAACCAATCGAAATTTGAATTTTTCAAACAAACTTTACAGCTCGTTTCCCCCTTTGGGCTGTTGACGTAGTTTCCTTTTGCCCCATAATTCAGTCTCCTAGACAAGTATCAAAATACCGAGTATGCAGTTTTATTTATATTCTTTCATTGATTTGAGATAGCTAGTTTTAAGTCAATTAACCAATCAAAATGTGGATTTTTCAAACAAACTTTACAGCTCGTTTTCCCCCCTTTGGAGCTCCAAAGAATTCTCCAAATCCCCTTCGTAGTGCACACCTACACTATGATAGGATACTTGAGCCCAAACTTCAGCTTCCTAGCTTCTACGGTTTGGGCTGTGTGCTGTTGACGTAGTTTCCATTTGTGCCAAAGTTGTTGAGAATTTTCCAGATCCCTTGCTTAATGCACACCTACATTATGATAGGATACTTGAGCCCAAATTTCAGCTTCTTAGCTTCTACGGTTTGGGCTATGTGCTGTTGACGTAGTTTCCTTTTGCCCCATAATTCAGTCTCCTAGACAAGTATCAAAATACCGAGTATGCAGTTTTATTTATATTCTTTTATTGATTTGAGAAACCTAGTTTTAGGTCAATTAACCAATCGAAATGTGGATTTTTCAAACAAACTTTACAGCTCGTTTTACCCCCTTTGGAGCTAAAATTTTCCAAATCCAATTCTTAATGCACACCTACACATGATAGAATACTTGAGTCCAAACTTCAGCTTCCTAGCTTCTACGGTTTGGGCTATGTTCTGTTGACGTAGTTTCCTTTTGTGCCAAAGTTATTGAGAATTTTCCAGATCCCTTGCTTATTGCACACCTACATTATGATAGGATACTTGAGCCCAAATTTCACCTTCCTAGCTTCTAGGGTTTGGGCTATGTTCTGTTGACGTAGTTTCCTTTTGCCCCATAATTCAGTCTCCTAGACAAGTATCAAAATACCGAGTATGCAGTTTTATTTATATTCTTTTATTGATTTGAGATAGCTAGTTTTAAGTCAATTAACCAATCAAAATGTGGATTTTTCAAACAAACTTTACAGCTCGTTTCCCCCCTTTGGAGCTAGAATTTTCCAAATTTTCTTCTCAGTGCACACCTAAACTATGATAGGATACTTGCCCCAAATTTCACCTTCCTAGCTTCTACGGTTTGGGCTATGTGCGGTTGACGTTGTTTCCTTTTGCCCCATAATTCAGTCTCCTAGACAAGTATCAAAATACCGAGTATGCAGTTTTATTTATATCCTTTTATTGATTTTGGAAACCTAGTTTTAGGTCAATTAACCAATCGAAATTTGAATTTTTCAAACAAACTTTACAGCTCGTTTCCCCCCCTTTGGAGCTAGAATTTTCCAAATTTCATTTTTAGTGCACACCTACACTATGATAGGATACTTGAGCCCAAACTTCAGCTTCCTAGCTTCTACGGTTTGGGCAGTGGGCTGTTGACGTATTTTCCATTTGTGCCAAAGTTGTTGAGAATTTTCCAGATCCCTTGCTTAATGCACACCTACATTATGATAGGATACTTCAGCCCAAATTTCACCTTCCTAGCTTCTACGGTTTGGGCTGTGTGCTGTTGACGTAGTTTCCTTTTGCCCCATAATTCAGTCTCCTAGACAAGTATCAAAATACCGAGTATGCAGTTTTATTTATATCCTTTTATTGATTTGAGAAAGCTAGTTTTAAGTCAATTAACCAATCGAAATGTGGATTTTTCAAACAAACTTTACAGCTCGTTTTACCCCCTTTGGAGCTAGAATTTTCCAAATCCAATTCTTAATGCACACCTACACATAATAGAATACTTGAGTCCAAACTTCAGCTTCCTAGCTTCTCCGGTTTGGGCTGTGGGCTGTTGACGTAGTTTCCTTTTGTGCCAAAGTTATTGAGAATTTTCCAGATCCCTTGCGTAATGCGCACCTACATTATGATAGGATACTTGAGCCCAAATTTCACCTTTCTAGCTTCTACGGTTTGGGCTATGTGCTGTTGACGTAGTTTCCTTTTGCCCCATAATTCAGTCTCCTAGACAAGTATCAAAATACCGAGTATGCAGTTTTATTTATATTCTTTTATTGATTTGAGAAAGCTAGTTTTAAGTCAATTAACCAATCAAAATGTGGATTTTTCAAACAAACTTTACAGCTCGTTTCCCCCCCTTTGGAGCTAGAATTTTCCAAATTTCATTTTTAGTGCACACCTACACTATGATAGGATACTTGAGCCCAAACTTCAGCTTCCTAGCTTCTACGGTTTGGGCAGTGGGCTGTTGACGTATTTTCCATTTGTGCCAAAGTTGTTGAGAATTTTCCAGATCCCTTGCTTAATGCACACCTACATTATGATAGGATACTTGAGCCCAAATTTCACCTTCCTAGCTTCTACGGTTTGGGCTATGTGCTGTTGACGTAGTTTCCTTTTGCCCCATAATTCAGTCTCCTAGACAAGTATCAAAATACCGAGTATGCAGTTTTATTTATATCCTTTTATTGATTTTGGAAACCTAGTTTTACAGCTCGTTTTCCCTCCTTTGGAGCTAGAATTTTCCAAATCCAATTCTTAATGCACACCTACACATGATAGAATACTTGAGTCCAAACTTCAGCTTCCTAGCTTCTACGGTTTGGCTGTTGACGTAGTTTCCTTTTGCGCCATAATTCAGTCTCCTAGACAAGAATCAAAATACCGAGTATGCAGTTTTATTTATATTCTTTTATTGATTTGAGATAGCTAGTTTTAAGTCAATTAACCAATCAAAATGTGGATTTTTCAAACAAAGTTTACAGCTCGTTTTCCCCCCTTTGGAGCTAGAATTTTCCAAATTTCCTTCTTAGTGCACACCTACACTATGATAGGATACTTGCCCCAAATTTCACCTTCCTAGGTTCTACGGTTTGGGCTGTTTCCATTTCCATTTGTGCCAAAGTTGTTGAGAATTTTCCAGATCCCTTGCTTAATGCACACCTACATTATGATAGGATACTTGAGCCCAAATTTCAGCTTCTTAGCTTCTACGGTTTGGGCTGTTGACGTAGTTTCCTTTTGTCCCCATAATTAAGTTTGTATGTCCTAGAAAAGTTTCTAAATACCGAGTATGCAGTTTTATTTATATCCTTTTATTGATTTTGGAAACCTAGTTTTAGGTCAATTAACCAATCGAAATGTGGATTTTTCAAACAAACTTTACAGCTCGTTTCCCCCCCTTTGGAGCTAGAATTGCAGTTTTATTTATATCCTTTTATTAATTTTGGAAACCTAGTTTTAGGTCAATTAACCAATCGAAATTTGAATTTTTCAAACAAACTTTACAGCTCGTTTCCCCCTTTGGGCTGTTGACGTGGTTTCCTTTTGTCGCCATAATTCAGTCTCCTAGACAAGTATCAAAATACCGAGTATGCAGTTTTATTTATATACTTTTATTGATTTGCCAAAGCTAGTTTTAAGTCAATTAACCAATCAAAATGTGGATTTTTCAAACAAACTTTACAGCTCGTTTCCCCCCCTTTGGAGCTAGAATTTTCCAAATTTCCTTCTTAGTGCACACCTAAACTATGATAGGATACTTGCCCCAAATTTCACCTTATTAGCTTCTACGGTTTGGGCTGTGTGCTGTTGACGTAGTTTCCATTTGTGCCAAAGTTGTTGAGAATTTTCCAGATCCCTTGCTTAATGCACACCTACATTATGATAGGATACTTGAGCCCAAATTTCAGCTTCTTAGCTTCTACGGTTTGGGCTATGTGCTGTTGACGTAGTTTCCTTTTGCCCCATAATTCAGTCTCCTAGACAAGTTTCAAAATACCGAGTTTGCAGTTTTATTTATATCCTTTTATTGATTTTGGAAACCTAGTTTTAGGTCAATTAACCAATCGAAATTTGAATTTTTCAAACAAACTTTACAGCTCGTTTCCCCCTTTGGGCTGTTGACGTGGTTTCCTTTTGTCCCCATAATTAAGTCTGTATGTCCTAGACAAGTTTCAAAATACCCTTGCTAATGCACACTTACATTATGATAGGGTACTTGAGCCCAAATTTCACCTTCCTAGCTTCTAGTGTTCTGTTGACGTAGTTTCCTTTTGCCCCATAATTCAGTCTCCTAGACAAGTATCAAAATACCGAGTATGCAGTTTTATTTATATTCTTTTATTGATTTGAGAAAGCTAGTTTTAAGTCAATTAACCAATCAAAATGTGGATTTTTCAAACAAACTTTACAGCTCGTTTCCCCCCCTTTGGAGCTAGAATTTTCCAAATTTCCTTCTTAGTGCACACCTAAACTCTGATAGGATAATTGCCCCAAGCTTCAGCTTCTTAGCTTCTACGGTTTGGCTGTTGACGGAGTTTCCTTTTGCCCCATAATTCAGTCTCCTAGACAAGTATCAAAATACCGAGTATGCAGTTTTATTTATATCCTTTTATTGATTTTGGAAAGCTAGTTTTAAGTCAATTAACCTATCAAAATGTTGATTTTTCAAACAAACTTTACAGCTCGTTTTCCCCCCTTTGGAGCTAGAATTTTCCAAATTTCCTTCTTAGTGCACACCTACACTATGATAGGATACTTGCCCCAAATTTCACCTTCCTAGCTTCTACGGTTTGGGCTGTGTGCTGTTGACGTAGTTTCCATTTGTGCCAAAGTTGTTGAGAATTTTCCAGATCCCTTGCTTAATTTACACCTACATTATGATAGGATACTTGAGCCCAAATTTCACCTTCCTAGCTTCTACGGTTTGGGCTATGTGCTGTTGACGTAGTTTCCTTTTGCCCCATAATTCAGTCTTCTAGACAAGTATCAAAATACCGAGTATGCAGTTTTATTTATATTCTTTTATTGATTTGAGAAACCTAGTTTTAGGTCAATTAACCAATCGAAATGTGGATTTTTCAAACAAACTTTACAGCTCGTTTTACCCCCTTTGGAGCTAAAATTTTCCAAATCCAATTCTTAATGCACACCTACACATGATAGAATACTTGAGTGCAAACTTCAGCTTCCTAGCTTCTACGGTTTGGGCTATGTTCTGTTGACGTAGTTTCCTTTTGTGCCAAAGTTGTTGAGAATTTTCCAGATCCCTTGCTTAATGCACACCTACATTATGATAGGATACTTGAGCCCAAATTTCACCTTTCTAGCTTCTACGGTTTGGGCTATGTGCGGTTGACGTAGTTTCCTTTTGCGCCATAATTCAGTCTCCTAGACAAGTATCAAAATACCGAGTATGCAGTTTTATTTATATTCTTTTATGGATTTGAGAAAGCTAGTTTTAAGTCAATTAACCAATCAAAATGTGGATTTTTCAAACAAACTTTACAGCTCGTTTCCCCCCCTTTGGAGCTAGAATTTTCCAAATTTCCTTCTTAGTGCACACCTAAGCTATGATAGGATACTTGCCCCAAATTTCACCTTCCTAGCTTCTACGGCTTGGGCTGTGTGCTGTTAACGTAGTTTCCATTTGTGCCAAAGTTGTTGAGAATTTTCCAGATCCCTTGCTTAATTTACACCTACATTATGATAGGATACTTCAGCCCAAATTTCACCTTCCTAGCTTCTAGGGTTTGGGCTATGTGCTGTTGACGTAGTTTCCTTTTGCCCCATAATTCAGTCTCCTAGACAAGTATCAAAATACCGAGTATGCAGTTTTATTTATATTCTTTTATTGATTTGAGATAGCTAGTTTTAGGTCAATTAACCAATCGAAATGTGGATTTTTCAAACAAACTTTACAGCTCGTTTTACCCCCTTTGGAGCTAAAATTTTCGAAATCCAATTCTTAATGCACACCTACACATGATAGAATACTTGAGTCCAAACTTCAGCTTCCTAGCTTCTACGGTTTGGGCTATGTTCTGTTGACGTAGTTTCCTTTTGTGCCAAAGTTATTGAGAATTTTCCAGATCCCTTGCTTATTGCACACCTACATTATGATAGGATACTTGAGCCCAAATTTCACCTTCCTAGCTTCTAGGGTTTGGGCTATGTTCTGTTGACGTAGTTTCCTTTTGCCCCATAATTCAGTCTCCTAGACAAGTATCAAAATACCGAGTATGCAGTTTTATTTATATTCTTTTATTGATTTGAGATAGCTAGTTTTAAGTCAATTAACCAATCAAAATGTGGATTTTTCAAACAAACTTTACAGCTCGTTTCCCCCCCTTTGGAGCTAGAATTTTCCAAATTTTCTTCTCAGTGCACACCTAAACTATGATAGGATACTTGCCCCAAATTTCACCTTCCTAGCTTCTACGGTTTGGGCTATGTGCGGTTGACGTTGTTTCCTTTTGCCCCATAATTCAGTCTCCTAGACAAGTATCAAAATACCGAGTATGCAGTTTTATTTATATCCTTTTATTGATTTTGGAAACCTAGTTTTAGGTCAATTAACCAATCGAAATTTGAATTTTTCAAACAAACTTTACAGCTCGTTTCCTTCTTTGGGCTGTTGACGTGGTTTCCTTTTGTCCCCATAATTAAGTCTGTATGTCTTAGACAAGTTTCAAAATACCCTTGCTATTGCACACCTACATTATGATAGGATACTTCAGCCCAAATTTCACCTTCCTAGCTTCTACGGTTTGGGCTGTGTGCTGTTGACGTAGTTTCCTTTTGCGCCATAATTCAGTCTCCTAGACAAGTATCAAAATACCGAGTATGCAGTTTTATTTATATCCTTTTATTGATTTGAGAAAGCTAGTTTTAAGTCAATTAACCAATCGAAATGTGGATTTTTCAAACAAACTTTACAGCTCGTTTTACCCCCTTTGGAGCTAGAATTTTCCAAATCCAATTCTTAATGCACACCTACACATAATAGAATACTTGAGTCCAAACTTCAGCTTCCTAGCTTCTCCGGTTTGGGCTGTGGGCTGTTGACGTAGTTTCCTTTTGTGCCAAAGTTATTGAGAATTTTCCAGATCCCTTGCGTAATGCGCACCTACATTATGATAGGATACTTGAGCCCAAATTTCACCTTTCTAGCTTCTACGGTTTGGGCTATGTGCTGTTGACGTAGTTTCCTTTTGCCCCATAATTCAGTCTCCTAGACAAGTATCAAAATACCGAGTATGCAGTTTTATTTATATTCTTTTATTGATTTGAGAAAGCTAGTTTTAAGTCAATTAACCAATCAAAATGTGGATTTTTCAAACAAACTTTACAGCTCGTTTCCCCCCCTTTGGAGCTAGAATTTTCCAAATTTCATTTTTAGTGCACACCTAAACTATGATAGGATACTTGCCCCAAGCTTCAGCTTCTTAGCTTCTACGGTTTGGCTGTTGACGTAGTTTCCTTTTGCGCCATAATTCAGTCTCCTAGACAAGTATCAAAATACCGAGTATGCAGTTTTATTTATATTCTTTTATGGATTTGAGAAAGCTAGTTTTAAGTCAATTAACCAATCAAAATGTGGATTTTTCAAACAAACTTTACAGCTCGTTTCCCCCCCTTTGGAGCTAGAATTTTCTAAAGCTTCTAGGGTTTGGGCTATGTGCTGTTGACGTAGTTTCCTTTTGCCCCATAATTCAGTCTCCTAGACAAGTATCAAAATACCGAGTATGCAGTTTTATTTATATTCTTTTATTGATTTTGTAAACCTAGTTTTAGGTCAATTAACCAATCGAAATTTGGTTTTTTCAAACAAACTTTACAGCTCGTTTCCCCCCCTTTGGAGCTAGAATTTTCCAAATTTTCTTCTCAGTGCACACCTAAACTATGATAGGATACTTGCCCCAAATTTCACCTTCCTAGCTTCTACGGTTTGGGCTATGTGCGGTTGACGTTGTTTCCTTTTGCCCCATAATTCAGTCTCCTAGACAAGTATCAAAATACCGAGTATGCAGTTTTATTTATATCCTTTTATTGATTTTGGAAACCTAGTTTTAGGTCAATTAACCAATCGAAATTTGAATTTTTCAAACAAACTTTACATCTCGTTTCCCCCTTTGGGCTGTTGACGTGGTTTCCTTTTGTCCCCATAATTAAGTCTGTATGTCTTAGACTAGTTTCAAAATACCCTTGCTAATGCACACCTACATTATGATAGGATACTTGAGCCCAAATTTCACCTTCCTAGCTTCTACGGTTTGGGCTATGTGCTGTTGACGTAGTTTCCTTTTGCCCCATAATTCAGTCTCCTAGACAAGTATCAAAATACCGAGTATGCAGTTTTATTTATATTCTTTTATTGATTTGAGATAGCTAGTTTTAAGTCAATTAACCAATCAAAATGTGGATTTTTCAAACAAACTTTACAGCTCGTTTTCCCCCCTTTGGAGCTCCAAAGAATTCTCCAAATCCCCTTCGTAGTGCACACCTACACTATGATAGGATACTTGAGCCCAAACTTCAGCTTCCTAGCTTCTACGGTTTGGGCAGTGGGCTGTTGACGTATTTTCCATTTGTGCCAAAGTTGTTGAGAATTTTCCAGATCCCTTGCTTAATGCACACCTACATTATGATAGGATACTTGAGCCCAAATTTCACCTTCCTAGCTTCTACGGTTTGGGCTATGTGCTGTTGACGTAGTTTCCTTTTGCCCCATAATTCAGTCTCCTAGACAAGTATCAAAATACCGAGTATGCAGTTTTATTTATATCCTTTTATTGATTTTGGAAACCTAGTTTTACAGCTCGTTTTCCCTCCTTTGGAGCTAGAATTTTCCAAATCCAATTCTTAATGCACACCTACACATGATAGAATACTTGAGTCCAAACTTCAGCTTCCTAGCTTCTACGGTTTGGCTGTTGACGTAGTTTCCTTTTGCGCCATAATTCAGTCTCCTAGACAAGAATCAAAATACCGAGTATGCAGTTTTATTTATATTCTTTTATTGATTTGAGATAGCTAGTTTTAAGTCAATTAACCAATCAAAATGTGGATTTTTCAAACAAAGTTTACAGCTCGTTTTCCCCCCTTTGGAGCTAGAATTTTCCAAATTTCCTTCTTAGTGCACACCTACACTATGATAGGATACTTGCCCCAAATTTCACCTTCCTAGGTTCTACGGTTTGGGCTGTTTCCATTTCCATTTGTGCCAAAGTTGTTGAGAATTTTCCAGATCCCTTGCTTAATGCACACCTACATTATGATAGGATACTTGAGCCCAAATTTCACCGTCCTAGCTTCTACGGTTTGGGCTGTGGGCTGTTGACGTAGTTTCCTTTTGTGCCAAAGTTATTGAGAATTTTCCAGATCCCTTGCGTAATGCGCACCTACATTATGATAGGATACTTGAGCCCAAATTTCACCTTTCTAGCTTCTACGGTTTGGGCTATGTGCTGTTGACGTAGTTTCCTTTTGCCCCATAATTCAGTCTCCTAGACAAGTTTCAAAATACCGAGTATGCAGTTTTATTTATATCCTTTTATTGATTTTGGAAACCTAGTTTTAGGTCAATTAACCAATCGAAATTTGAATTTTTCAAACAAACTTTACAGCTCGTTTCCCCCTTTGGGCTGTTGACGTGGTTTCCTTTGTCCCCATAATTAAGTCTGTATGTCCTAGACAAGTTTCAAAATACCCTTGCTAATGCACACCTACATTATGATAGGATACTTCAGCCCAAATTTCACCTTCCTAGCTTCTCCGGTTTGGGCTGTGGGCTGTTGACGTAGTTTCCTTTTGTGCCAAAGTTATTGAGAATTTTCCAGATCCCTTGCGTAATGCGCACCTACATTATGATAGGATACTTGAGCCCAAATTTCACCTTCCTAGCTTCTACGGTTTGGGCTATGTGCTGTTGACGTAGTTTCCTTTTGCCCCATAATTCAGTCTCCTAGAAAAGTTTCAAAATACCGAGTATGCAGTTTTATTTATATCCTTTTATTGATTTTGGAAACCTAGTTTTAGGTCAATTAACCAATCGAAATTTGAATTTTTCAAACAAACTTTACAGCTCGTTTCCCCCTTTGGGCTGTTGACGTGGTTTCCTTTTGTCCCCATAATTAAGTCTGTATGTCCTAGACAAGTTTCAAAATACCCTTGCTAATGCACACCTACATTATGATAGGATACTTGAGCCCAAATTTCACCTTCCTAGCTTCTCCGGTTTGGGCTGTGGGCTGTTGACGTAGTTTCCTTTTGTGCCAAAGTTATTGAGAATTTTCCAGATCCCTTGCGTAATGCGCACCTACATTATGATAGGATACTTGAGCCCAAATTTCACCTTTCTAGCTTCTACGGTTTGGGCTATGTGCTGTTGACGTAGTTTCCTTTTGCCCCATAATTCAGTCTCCTAGACAAGTATCAAAATACCGAGTATGCAGTTTTATTTATATTCTTTTATTGATTTCAGATAGCTAGTTTTAAGTCAATTAACCAATCAAAATGTGGATTTTTCAAACAAACTTTACAGCTCGTTTCCCCCCCTTTTGGAGCTAGAATTTTCCAAATTTCATTTTTAGTGCACACCTAAACTATGATAGGATACTTTCCCCAAGCTTCAGCTTCTTAGCTTCTACGGTTTGGCTGTTGACGTAGTTTCCTTTTGCGCCATAATTCAGTCTCCTAGACAAGTATCAAAATACCGAGTATGCAGTTTTATTTATATTCTTTTATTGATTTGAGATAGCTAGTTTTAAGTCAATTAACCAATCAAAATGTGGATTTTTCAAACAAACTTTACAGCTCGTTTCCCCCCCTTTGGAGCTAGAATTTTCCAAAGCTTCTAGGGTTTGGGCTATGTGCTGTTGACGTAGTTTCCTTTTGCCCCATAATTCAGTCTCCTAGACAAGTATCAAAATACCGAGTATGCAGTTTTATTTATATTCTTTTATTGATTTTGTAAACCTAGTTTTAGGTCAATTAACCAATCGAAATTTGGTTTTTTCAAACAAACTTTACAGCTCGTTTCCCCCCCTTTGGAGCTAGAATTTTCCAAATTTTCTTCTCAGTGCACACCTAAACTATGATAGGATACTTGCCCCAAATTTCACCTTCCTAGCTTCTACGGTTTGGGCTATGTGCGGTTGACGTTGTTTCCTTTTGCCCCATAATTCAGTCTCCTAGACAAGTATCAAAATACCGAGTATGCAGTTTTATTTATATTCTTTTATTGATTTTGTAAACGTAGTTTTAGGTCAATTAACCAATCGAAATTTGGTTTTTTCAAACAAACTTTACAGCTCGTTTCCCCCCCTTTGGAGCTAGAATATTCCAAATTTTCTTCTCAGTGCACACCTACATTATGATAGGATACTTGAGCCCAAATTTCACCTTCCTAGCTTCTACGGTTTGGGCTATGTGCTGTTGACGTAGTTTCCTTTTGCCCCATAATTCAGTCTCCTAGACAAGTATCAAAATACCGAGTATGCAGTTTTATTTATATCCTTTTATTGATTTTGGAAACCTAGTTTTACAGCTCGTTTTCCCTCCTTTGGAGCTAGAATTTTCCAAAT
This sequence comes from Scaptodrosophila lebanonensis, assembly GCF_003285725.1. Lineage (NCBI taxonomy): Eukaryota > Metazoa > Arthropoda > Insecta > Diptera > Drosophilidae > Scaptodrosophila > Scaptodrosophila lebanonensis. Next base: position 59,389 of record NW_022060662.1, on the reverse strand, counting down.
CCAATTCTTAATGCACACCTACACATGATAGAATACTTGAGTCCAAACTTCAGCTTCCTAGCTTCTACGGTTTGGCTGTTGACGTAGTTTCCTTTTGCGCCATAATTCAGTCTCCTAGACAAGAATCAAAATACCGAGTATGCAGTTTTATTTATATTCTTTTATTGATTTGAGATAGCTAGTTTTAAGTCAATTAACCAATCAAAATGTGGATTTTTCAAACAAAGTTTACAGCTCGTTTTCCCCCCTTTGGAGCTAGAATTTTCCAAATTTCCTTCTTAGTGCACACCTACACTATGATAGGATACTTGCCCCAAATTTCACCTTCCTAGGTTCTACGGTTTGGGCTGTTTCCATTTCCATTTGTGCCAAAGTTGTTGAGAATTTTCCAGATCCCTTGCTTAATGCACACCTACATTATGATAGGATACTTGAGCCCAAATTTCAGCTTCTTAGCTTCTACGGTTTGGGCTATGTGCTGTTGACGTAGTTTCCTTTTGCCCCATAATTCAGTGTCCTAGACAAGTATCAAAATACCGAGTATGCAGTTTTATTTATATTCTTTTATTGATTTGAGAAAGCTAGTTTTAAGTCAATTAACCAATCGAAATTTGGTTTTTTCAAACAAACTTTACAGCTCGTTTCCCCCCCTTTGGAGCTAGAATTTTCCAAATTTTCTTCTCAGTGCACACGTAAACTATAATAGGATACTTGCCCCAAATTTCACCTTCCTAGCTTCTACGGTTTGGGCTGTGTGCTGTTGACGTAGTTTCCATTTGTGCCAAAGTTGTTGAGAATTTTCCAGATCCCTTGCTTAATGCACACCTACATTATGATAGGATACTTGAGCCCAAATTTCAGCTTCTTAGCTTCTACGGTTTGGGCTATGTGCTGTTGACGTAGTTTCCTTTTGCCCCATAATTCAGTCTCCTAGACAAGTTTCAAAATACCGAGTATACAGTTTTATTTATATCCTTTTATTGATTTTGGAAACCTAGTTTTAGGTCAATTAACCAATCGAAATTTGAATTTTTCAAACAAACTTTACAGCTCGTTTCCCCCTTTGGGCTGTTGACGTGGTTTCCTTTTGTCCCCATAATTAAGTCTGTATGTCCTAGACAAGTTTCAAAATACCCTTGCTAATGCACACCTACATTATGATAGGATACTTCAGCCCAAATTTCGCCTTCCTAGCTTCTACGGTTTGGGCTATGTACTGTTGACGTAGTTTCCTTTTGCCCCATAATTCAGTCTCCTAGACAAGTATCAAAATACCGAGTATGCAGTTTTATTTATATCCTTTTATTGATTTGAGAAAGCTAGTTTTAAGTCAATTAACCAATCGAAATGTGGATTTTTCAAACAAACTTTACAGCTCGTTTTACCCCCTTTGGAGCTAGAATTTTCCAAATCCAATTCTTAATGCACACCTACACATAATAGAATACTTGAGTCCAAACTTCAGCTTCCTAGCTTCTCCGGTTTGGGCTGTGGGCTGTTGACGTAGTTTCCTTTTGTGCCAAAGTTATTGAGAATTTTCCAGATCCCTTGCGTAATGCGCACCTACATTATGATAGGATACTTGAGCCCAAATTTCACCTTTCTAGCTTCTACGGTTTGGGCTATGTGCTGTTGACGTAGTTTCCTTTTGCCCCATAATTCAGTCTCCTAGACAAGTATCAAAATACCGAGTATGCAGTTTTATTTATATTCTTTTATTGATTTGAGAAACCTAGTTTTAAGTCAATTAACCAATCAAAATGTGGATTTTTCAAACAAACTTTACAGCTCGTTTCCCCCCCCTTTGGAGCTAGAATTTTCCAAATTTCATTTTTAGTGCACACCTAAACTATGATAGGATACTTTCCCCAAGCTTCAGCTTCTTAGCTTCTACGGTTTGGCTGTTGACGTAGTTTCCTTTTGCGCCATAATTTAGTCTCCTAGACAAGTATCAAAATACCGAGTATGCAGTTTTATTTATATTCTTTTATGGATTTGAGAAAGCTAGTTTTAAGTCAATTAACCAATCAAAATGTGGATTTTTCAAACAAACTTTACAGCTCGTTTCCCCCCCTTTGGAGCTAGAATTTTCCAAAGCTTCTAGGGTTTGGGCTATGTGCTGTTGACGTAGTTTCCTTTTGCCCCATAATTCAGTCTCCTAGACAAGTATCAAAATACCGAGTATGCAGTTTTATTTATATTCTTTTATTGATTTTGTAAACCTAGTTTTAGGTCAATTAACCAATCGAAATTTGGTTTTTTCAAACAAACTTTACAGCTCGTTTCCCCCCCTTTGGAGCTAGAATTTTCCAAATTTTCTTCTCAGTGCACACCTAAACTATGATAGGATACTTGCCCCAAATTTCACCTTCCTAGCTTCTACGGTTTGGGCTATGTGCGGTTGACGTTGTTTCCTTTTGCCCCATAATTCAGTCTCCTAGACAAGTATCAAAATACCGAGTATGCAGTTTTATTTATATCCTTTTATTGATTTTGGAAACCTAGTTTTAGGTCAATTAACCAATCGAAATTTGAATTTTTCAAACAAACTTTACAGCTTGTTTCCCCCTTTGGGCTGTTGACGTGGTTTCCTTTTGTCCCCATTATTAAGTCTGTATGTCTTAGACAACTTTCAAAATACCCTTGCTAATGCACACCTACATTATGATAGGATACTTCAGCCCAAATTTCACCTTCCTAGCTTCTACGGTTTGGGCTGTGTGCTGTTGACGTAGTTTCCTTTTGCCCCATAATTCAGTCTCCTAGACAAGTATCAAAATACCGAGTATGCAGTTTTATTTATATTCTTTTATTGATTTGAGATAGCTAGTTTTAAGTCAATTAACCAATCAAAATGTGGATTTTTCAAACAAACTTTACAGCTCGTTTTCCCCCCTTTGGAGCTCCAAAGAATTCTCCAAATCCCCTTCGTAGTGCACACCTACACTATGATAGGATACTTGAGCCCAAACTTCAGCTTCCTAGCTTCTACGGTTTGGGCTGTGTGCTGTTGACGTAGTTTCCATTTGTGCCAAAGTTGTTGAGAATTTTCCAGATCCCTTGCTTAATGCACACCTACATTATGATAGGATACTTGAGCCCAAATTTCAGCTTCTTAGCTTCTACGGTTTGGGCTATGTGCGGTTGACGTAGTTTCCTTTTGCCCCATAATTCAGTCTCCTAGACAAGTATCAAAATACCGAGTATGCAGTTTTATTTATATTCTTTTATTGATTTGAGAAACCTAGTTTTAGGTCAATTAACCAATCGAAATGTGGATTTTTCAAACAAACTTTACAGCTCGTTTTACCCCCTTTGGAGCTAAAATTTTCCAAATCCAATTCTTAATGCACACCTACACATGATAGAATACTTGAGTCCAAACTTCAGCTTCCTAGCTTCTACGGTTTGGTCTATGTTCTGTTGACGTAGTTTCCTTTTGTGCCAAAGTTATTGAGAATTTTCCAGATCCCTTGCTTATTGCACACCTACATTATGATAGGATACTTGAGCCCAAATTTCACCTTCCTAGCTTCTAGGGTTTGGGCTATGTTCTGTTGACGTAGTTTCCTTTTGCCCCATAATTCAGTCTCCTAGACAAGTATCAAAATACCGAGTATGCAGTTTTATTTATATTCTTTTATTGATTTGAGATAGCTAGTTTTAAGTCAATTAACCAATCAAAATGTGGATTTTTCAAACAAACTTTACAGCTCGTTTCCCCCCCTTTGGAGCTAGAATTTTCCAAATTTTCTTCTCAGTGCACACCTAAACTATGATAGGATACTTGCCCCAAATTTCACCTTCCTAGCTTCTACGGTTTGGGCTATGTGCGGTTGACGTTGTTTCCTTTTGCCCCATAATTCAGTCTCCTAGACAAGTATCAAAATACCGAGTATGCAGTTTTATTTATATCCTTTTATTGATTTTGGAAACCTAGTTTTAGGTCAATTAACCAATCGAAATTTGAATTTTTCAAACAAACTTTACAGCTCGTTTCCCCCCCTTTGGAGCTAGAATTTTCCAAATTTCATTTTTAGTGCACACCTACACTATGATAGGATACTTGAGCCCAAACTTCAGCTTCCTAGCTTCTACGGTTTTGGCAGTGGGCTGTTGACGTATTTTCCATTTGTGCCAAAGTTGTTGAGAATTTTCCAGATCCCTTGCTTAATGCACACCTACATTATGATAGGTTACTTGCCCCAAATTTCACCTTCCTAGCTTCTACGGTTTGGGCTATGTGCGGTTGACGTTGTTTCCTTTTGCCCCATAATTCAGTCTCCTAGACAAGTATCAAAATACCGAGTATGCAGTTTTATTTATATCCTTTTATTGATTTTGGAAACCTAGTTTTAGGTCAATTAACCAATCGAAATTTGAATTTTTCAAACAAACTTTACAGCTCGTTTCCCCCTTTGGGCTGTTGACGTGGTTTCCTTTTGTCCCCATAATTAAGTCTGTATGTCTTAGACAAGTTTCAAAATACCCTTGCTATTGCACACCTACATTATGATAGGATACTTCAGCCCAAATTTCACCTTCCTAGCTTCTACGGTTTGGGCTGTGTGCTGTTGACGTAGTTTCCTTTTGCCCCATAATTCAGTCTCCTAGACAAGTATCAAAATACCGAGTATGCAGTTTTATTTATATCCTTTTATTGATTTGAGAAAGCTAGTTTTAAGTCAATTAACCAATCGAAATGTGGATTTTTCAAACAAACTTTACAGCTCGTTTTACCCCCTTTGGAGCTAGAATTTTCCAAATCCAATTCTTAATGCACACCTACACATAATAGAATACTTGAGTCCAAACTTCAGCTTCCTAGCTTCTCCGGTTTGGGCTATGGGCTGTTGACGTAGTTTCCTTTTGTGCCAAAGTTATTGAGAATTTTCCAGATCCCTTGCGTAATGCGCACCTACATTATGATAGGATACTTGAGCCCAAATTTCACCTTTCTAGCTTCTACGGTTTGGGCTATGTGCGGTTGACGTTGTTTCCTTTTGCCCCATAATTCAGTCTCCTAGACAAGTATCAAAATACCGAGTATGCAGTTTTATTTATATTCTTTTATTGATTTGAGAAAGCTAGTTTTAAGTCAATTAACCAATCAAAATGTGGATTTTTCAAACAAACTTTACAGCTCGTTTCCCCCCCTTTGGAGCTAGAATTTTCCAAATTTCATTTTTAGTGCACACCTACACTATGATAGGATACTTGAGTCCAAACTTCAGCTTCCTAGCTTCTACGGTTTTGGCAGTGGGCTGTTGACGTATTTTCCATTTGTGCCAAAGTTGTTGAGAATTTTCCAGATCCCTTGCTTAATGCACACCTACATTATGATAGGATACTTGAGCCCAAATTTCACCTTCCTAGCTTCTACGGTTTGGGCTATGTGCTGTTGACGTAGTTTCCTTTTGCCCCATAATTCAGTCTCCTAGACAAGTATCAAAATACCGAGTATGCAGTTTTATTTATATCCTTTTATTGATTTTGGAAACCTAGTTTTACAGCTCGTTTTCCCTCCTTTGGAGCTAGAATTTTCCAAATCCAATTCTTAATGCACACCTACACATGATAGAATACTTGAGTCCAAACTTCAGCTTCCTAGCTTCTACGGTTTGGCTGTTGACGTAGTTTCCTTTTGCGCCATAATTCAGTCTCCTAGACAAGAATCAAAATACCGAGTATGCAGTTTTATTTATATTCTTTTATTGATTTGAGATAGCTAGTTTTAAGTCAATTAACCAATCAAAATGTGGATTTTTCAAACAAAGTTTACAGCTCGTTTTCCCCCCTTTGGAGCTAGAATTTTCCAAATCCAATTCTTAATGCACACCTACACATGATAGAATACTTGAGTCCAAACTTCAGCTTCCTAGCTTCTACGGTTTGGTCTATGTTCTGTTGACGTAGTTTCCTTTTGTGCCAAAGTTATTGAGAATTTTCCAGATCCCTTGCTTATTGCACACCTACATTATGATAGGATACTTGAGCCCAAATTTCACCTTCCTAGCTTCTAGGGTTTGGGCTATGTTCTGTTGACGTAGTTTCCTTTTGCCCCATAATTCAGTCTCCTAGACAAGTATCAAAATACCGAGTATGCAGTTTTATTTATATTCTTTTATTGATTTGAGATAGCTAGTTTTAAGTCAATTAACCAATCAAAATGTGGATTTTTCAAACAAACTTTACAGCTCGTTTCCCCCCCTTTGGAGCTAGAATTTTCCAAATTTTCTTCTCAGTGCACACCTAAACTATGATAGGATACTTGCCCCAAATTTCACCTTCCTAGCTTCTACGGTTTGGGCTATGTGCGGTTGACGTTGTTTCCTTTTGCCCCATAATTCAGTCTCCTAGACAAGTATCAAAATACGAAGTATGCAGTTTTATTTATATCCTTTTTGGAAACCTAGTTTTAGGTCAATTAACCAATCGAAATTTGAATTTTTCAAACAAACTTTACAGCTCGTTTCCCCCCCTTTGGAGCTAGAATTTTCCAAATTTCATTTTTAGTGCACACCTACACTATGATAGGATACTTGAGCCCAAACTTCAGCTTCCTAGCTTCTACGGTTTTGGCAGTGGGCTGTTGACGTATTTTCCATTTGTGCCAAAGTTGTTGAGAATTTTCCAGATCCCTTGCTTAATGCACACCTACATTATGATAGGATACTTGCCCCAAATTTCACCTTCCTAGCTTCTACGGTTTGGGCTATGTGCGGTTGACGTTGTTTCCTTTTGCCCCATAATTCAGTCTCCTAGACAAGTATCAAAATACCGAGTATGCAGTTTTATTTATATCCTTTTATTGATTTTGGAAACCTAGTTTTAGGTCAATTAACCAATCGAAATTTGAATTTTTCAAACAAACTTTACAGCTCGTTTCCCCCCTTTGGGCTGTTGACGTGGTTTCCTTTTGTCCCCATAATTAAGTCTGTATGTCTTAGACAAGTTTCAAAATACCCTTGCTATTGCACACCTACATTATGATAGGATACTTCAGCCCAAATTTCACCTTCCTAGCTTCTACGGTTTGGGCTGTGTGCTGTTGACGTAGTTTCCTTTTGCCCCATAATTCAGTCTCCTAGACAAGTATCAAAATACCGAGTATGCAGTTTTATTTATATCCTTTTATTGATTTGAGAAAGCTAGTTTTAAGTCAATTAACCAATCGAAATGTGGATTTTTCAAACAAACTTTACAGCTCGTTTTACCCCCTTTGGAGCTAGAATTTTCCAAATCCAATTCTTAATGCACACCTACACATAATAGAATACTTGAGTCCAAACTTCAGCTTCCTAGCTTCTCCGGTTTGGGCTGTGGGCTGTTGACGTAGTTTCCTTTTGTGCCAAAGTTATTGAGAATTTTCCAGATCCCTTGCGTAATGCGCACCTACATTATGATAGGATACTTGAGCCCAAATTTCACCTTTCTAGCTTCTACGGTTTGGGCTATGTGCGGTTGACGTTGTTTCCTTTTGCCCCATAATTCAGTCTCCTAGACAAGTATCAAAATACCGAGTATGCAGTTTTATTTATATTCTTTTATTGATTTGAGAAAGCTAGTTTTAAGTCAATTAACCAATCAAAATGTGGATTTTTCAAACAAACTTTACAGCTCGTTTCCCCCCCCTTTGGAGCTAGAATTTTCCAAATTTCATTTTTAGTGCACACCTACACTATGATAGGATACTTGAGCCCAAACTTCAGCTTCCTAGCTTCTACGGTTTTGGCAGTGGGCTGTTGACGTATTTTCCATTTGTGCCAAAGTTGTTGAGAATTTTCCAGATCCCTTGCTTAATGCACACCTACATTATGATAGGATACTTGAGCCCAAATTTCACCTTCCTAGCTTCTACGGTTTGGGCTATGTGCTGTTGACGTAGTTTCCTTTTGCCCCATAATTCAGTCTCCTAGACAAGTATCAAAATACCGAGTATGCAGTTTTATTTATATCCTTTTATTGATTTTGGAAACCTAGTTTTACAGCTCGTTTTCCCTCCTTTGGAGCTAGAATTTTCCAAATCCAATTCTTAATGCACACCTACACATGATAGAATACTTGAGTCCAAACTTCAGCTTCCTAGCTTCTACGGTTTGGCTGTTGACGTAGTTTCCTTTTGCGCCATAATTCAGTCTCCTAGACAAGAATCAAAATACCGAGTATGCAGTTTTATTTATATTCTTTTATTGATTTGAGATAGCTAGTTTTAAGTCAATTAACCAATCAAAATGTGGATTTTTCAAACAAAGTTTACAGCTCGTTTTCCCCCCTTTGGAGCTAGAATTTTCCAAATTTCCTTCTTAGTGCACACCTATACTATGATAGGATACTTGCCCCAAATTTCACCTTCCTAGGTTCTACGGTTTGGGCTGTTTCCATTTCCATTTGTGCCAAAGTTGTTGAGAATTTTCCAGATCCCTTGCTTAATGCACACCTACATTATGATAGGATACTTGAGCCCAAATTTCAGCTTCTTAGCTTCTACGGTTTGGGCTATGTGCTGTTGACGTAGTTTCCTTTTGCCCCATAATTCAGTCTCCTAGACAAGTTTCAAAATACCGAGTATACAGTTTTATTTATATCCTTTTATTGATTTTGGAAACCTAGTTTTAGGTCAATTAACCAATCGAAATTTGAATTTTTCAAACAAACTTTACAGCTCGTTTCCCCCTTTGGGCTGTTGACGTGGTTTCCTTTTGTCCCCATAATTAAGTCTGTATGTCCTAGACAAGTTTCAAAATACCCTTGCTAATGCACACCTACATTATGATAGGATACTTCAGCCCAAATTTCGCCTTCCTAGCTTCTACGGTTTGGGCTATGTACTGTTGACGTAGTTTCCTTTTGCCCCATAATTCAGTCTCCTAGACAAGTATCAAAATACCGAGTATGCAGTTTTATTTATATCCTTTTATTGATTTGAGAAAGCTAGTTTTAAGTCAATTAACCAATCGAAATGTGGATTTTTCAAACAAACTTTACAGCTCGTTTTACCCCCTTTGGAGCTAGAATTTTCCAAATCCAATTCTTAATGCACACCTACACATAATAGAATACTTGAGTCCAAACTTCAGCTTCCTAGCTTCTCCGGTTTGGGCTGTGGGCTGTTGACGTAGTTTCCTTTTGTGCCAAAGTTATTGAGAATTTTCCAGATCCCTTGCGTAATGCGCACCTACATTATGATAGGATACTTGAGCCCAAATTTCACCTTTCTAGCTTCTACGGTTTGGGCTATGTGCTGTTGACGTAGTTTCCTTTTGCCCCATAATTCAGTCTCCTAGACAAGTATCAAAATACCGAGTATGCAGTTTTATTTATATTCTTTTATTGATTTGAGAAACCTAGTTTTAAGTCAATTAACCAATCAAAATGTGGATTTTTCAAACAAACTTTACAGCTCGTTTCCCCCCCTTTGGAGCTAGAATTTTCCAAATTTCATTTTTAGTGCACACCTAAACTATGATAGGATACTTTCCCCAAGCTTCAGCTTCTTAGCTTCTACGGTTTGGCTGTTGACGTAGTTTCCTTTTGCGCCATAATTTAGTCTCCTAGACAAGTATCAAAATACCGAGTATGCAGTTTTATTTATATTCTTTTATGGATTTGAGAAAGCTAGTTTTAAGTCAATTAACCAATCAAAATGTGGATTTTTCAAACAAACTTTACAGCTCGTTTCCCCCCCTTTGGAGCTAGAATTTTCCAAAGCTTCTAGGGTTTGGGCTATGTGCTGTTGACGTAGTTTCCTTTTGCCCCATAATTCAGTCTCCTAGACAAGTATCAAAATACCGAGTATGCAGTTTTATTTATATTCTTTTATTGATTTTGTAAACCTAGTTTTAGGTCAATTAACCAATCGAAATTTGGTTTTTTCAAACAAACTTTACAGCTCGTTTCCCCCCCTTTGGAGCTAGAATTTTCCAAATTTTCTTCTCAGTGCACACCTAAACTATGATAGGATACTTGCCCCAAATTTCACCTTCCTAGCTTCTACGGTTTGGGCTATGTGCGGTTGACGTTGTTTCCTTTTGCCCCATAATTCAGTCTCCTAGACAAGTATCAAAATACCGAGTATGCAGTTTTATTTATATCCTTTTATTGATTTTGGAAACCTAGTTTTAGGTCAATTAACCAATCGAAATTTGAATTTTTCAAACAAACTTTACAGCTTGTTTCCCCCTTTGGGCTGTTGACGTGGTTTCCTTTTGTCCCCATTATTAAGTCTGTATGTCTTAGACAACTTTCAAAATACCCTTGCTAATGCACACCTACATTATGATAGGATACTTCAGCCCAAATTTCACCTTCCTAGCTTCTACGGTTTGGGCTGTGTGCTGTTGACGTAGTTTCCTTTTGCCCCATAATTCAGTCTCCTAGACAAGTATCAAAATACCGAGTATGCAGTTTTATTTATATTCTTTTATTGATTTGAGATAGCTAGTTTTAAGTCAATTAACCAATCAAAATGTGGATTTTTCAAACAAACTTTACAGCTCGTTTTCCCCCCTTTGGAGCTCCAAAGAATTCTCCAAATCCCCTTCGTAGTGCACACCTACACTATGATAGGATACTTGAGCCCAAACTTCAGCTTCCTAGCTTCTACGGTTTGGGCTGTGTGCTGTTGACGTAGTTTCCATTTGTGCCAAAGTTGTTGAGAATTTTCCAGATCCCTTGCTTAATGCACACCTACATTATGATAGGATACTTGAGCCCAAATTTCAGCTTCTTAGCTTCTACGGTTTGGGCTATGTGCGGTTGACGTAGTTTCCTTTTGCCCCATAATTCAGTCTCCTAGACAAGTATCAAAATACCGAGTATGCAGTTTTATTTATATTCTTTTATTGATTTGAGAAACCTAGTTTTAGGTCAATTAACCAATCGAAATGTGGATTTTTCAAACAAACTTTACAGCTCGTTTTACCCCCTTTGGAGCTAAAATTTTCCAAATCCAATTCTTAATGCACACCTACACATGATAGAATACTTGAGTCCAAACTTCAGCTTCCTAGCTTCTACGGTTTGGTCTATGTTCTGTTGACGTAGTTTCCTTTTGTGCCAAAGTTATTGAGAATTTTCCAGATCCCTTGCTTATTGCACACCTACATTATGATAGGATACTTGAGCCCAAATTTCACCTTCCTAGCTTCTAGGGTTTGGGCTATGTTCTGTTGACGTAGTTTCCTTTTGCCCCATAATTCAGTCTCCTAGACAAGTATCAAAATACCGAGTATGCAGTTTTATTTATATTCTTTTATTGATTTGAGATAGCTAGTTTTAAGTCAATTAACCAATCAAAATGTGGATTTTTCAAACAAACTTTACAGCTCGTTTCCCCCCCTTTGGAGCTAGAATTTTCCAAATTTTCTTCTCAGTGCACACCTAAACTATGATAGGATACTTGCCCCAAATTTCACCTTCCTAGCTTCTACGGTTTGGGCTATGTGCGGTTGACGTTGTTTCCTTTTGCCCCATAATTCAGTCTCCTAGACAAGTATCAAAATACCGAGTATGCAGTTTTATTTATATCCTTTTATTGATTTTGGAAACCTAGTTTTAGGTCAATTAACCAATCGAAATTTGAATTTTTCAAACAAACTTTACAGCTCGTTTCCCCCCCTTTGGAGCTAGAATTTTCCAAATTTCATTTTTAGTGCACACCTACACTATGATAGGATACTTGAGCCCAAACTTCAGCTTCCTAGCTTCTACGGTTTTGGCAGTGGGCTGTTGACGTATTTTCCATTTGTGCCAAAGTTGTTGAGAATTTTCCAGATCCCTTGCTTAATGCACACCTACATTATGATAGGTTACTTGCCCCAAATTTCACCTTCCTAGCTTCTACGGTTTGGGCTATGTGCGGTTGACGTTGTTTCCTTTTGCCCCATAATTCAGTCTCCTAGACAAGTATCAAAATACCGAGTATGCAGTTTTATTTATATCCTTTTATTGATTTTGGAAACCTAGTTTTAGGTCAATTAACCAATCGAAATTTGAATTTTTCAAACAAACTTTACAGCTCGTTTCCCCCCTTTGGGCTGTTGACGTGGTTTCCTTTTGTCCCCATAATTAAGTCTGTATGTCTTAGACAAGTTTCAAAATACCCTTGCTATTGCACACCTACATTATGATAGGATACTTCAGCCCAAATTTCACCTTCCTAGCTTCTACGGTTTGGGCTGTGTGCTGTTGACGTAGTTTCCTTTTGCCCCATAATTCAGTCTCCTAGACAAGTATCAAAATACCGAGTATGCAGTTTTATTTATATCCTTTTATTGATTTGAGAAAGCTAGTTTTAAGTCAATTAACCAATCGAAATGTGGATTTTTCAAACAAACTTTACAGCTCGTTTTACCCCCTTTGGAGCTAGAATTTTCCAAATCCAATTCTTAATGCACACCTACACATAATAGAATACTTGAGTCCAAACTTCAGCTTCCTAGCTTCTCCGGTTTGGGCTATGGGCTGTTGACGTAGTTTCCTTTTGTGCCAAAGTTATTGAGAATTTTCCAGATCCCTTGCGTAATGCGCACCTACATTATGATAGGATACTTGAGCCCAAATTTCACCTTTCTAGCTTCTACGGTTTGGGCTATGTGCGGTTGACGTTGTTTCCTTTTGCCCCATAATTCAGTCTCCTAGACAAGTATCAAAATACCGAGTATGCAGTTTTATTTATATTCTTTTATTGATTTGAGAAAGCTAGTTTTAAGTCAATTAACCAATCAAAATGTGGATTTTTCAAACAAACTTTACAGCTCGTTTCCCCCCCCTTTGGAGCTAGAATTTTCCAAATTTCATTTTTAGTGCACACCTACACTATGATAGGATACTTGAGTCCAAACTTCAGCTTCCTAGCTTCTACGGTTTTGGCAGTGGGCTGTTGACGTATTTTCCATTTGTGCCAAAGTTGTTGAGAATTTTCCAGATCCCTTGCTTAATGCACACCTACATTATGATAGGATACTTGAGCCCAAATTTCACCTTCCTAGCTTCTACGGTTTGGGCTATGTGCTGTTGACGTAGTTTCCTTTTGCCCCATAATTCAGTCTCCTAGACAAGTATCAAAATACCGAGTATGCAGTTTTATTTATATCCTTTTATTGATTTTGGAAACCTAGTTTTACAGCTCGTTTTCCCTCCTTTGGAGCTAGAATTTTCCAAATCCAATTCTTAATGCACACCTACACATGATAGAATACTTGAGTCCAAACTTCAGCTTCCTAGCTTCTACGGTTTGGCTGTTGACGTAGTTTCCTTTTGCGCCATAATTCAGTCTCCTAGACAAGAATCAAAATACCGAGTATGCAGTTTTATTTATATTCTTTTATTGATTTGAGATAGCTAGTTTTAAGTCAATTAACCAATCAAAATGTGGATTTTTCAAACAAAGTTTACAGCTCGTTTTCCCCCCTTTGGAGCTAGAATTTTCCAAATCCAATTCTTAATGCACACCTACACATGATAGAATACTTGAGTCCAAACTTCAGCTTCCTAGCTTCTACGGTTTGGTCTATGTTCTGTTGACGTAGTTTCCTTTTGTGCCAAAGTTATTGAGAATTTTCCAGATCCCTTGCTTATTGCACACCTACATTATGATAGGATACTTGAGCCCAAATTTCACCTTCCTAGCTTCTAGGGTTTGGGCTATGTTCTGTTGACGTAGTTTCCTTTTGCCCCATAATTCAGTCTCCTAGACAAGTATCAAAATACCGAGTATGCAGTTTTATTTATATTCTTTTATTGATTTGAGATAGCTAGTTTTAAGTCAATTAACCAATCAAAATGTGGATTTTTCAAACAAACTTTACAGCTCGTTTCCCCCCCTTTGGAGCTAGAATTTTCCAAATTTTCTTCTCAGTGCACACCTAAACTATGATAGGATACTTGCCCCAAATTTCACCTTCCTAGCTTCTACGGTTTGGGCTATGTGCGGTTGACGTTGTTTCCTTTTGCCCCATAATTCAGTCTCCTAGACAAGTATCAAAATACGAAGTATGCAGTTTTATTTATATCCTTTTTGGAAACCTAGTTTTAGGTCAATTAACCAATCGAAATTTGAATTTTTCAAACAAACTTTACAGCTCGTTTCCCCCCCTTTGGAGCTAGAATTTTCCAAATTTCATTTTTAGTGCACACCTACACTATGATAGGATACTTGAGCCCAAACTTCAGCTTCCTAGCTTCTACGGTTTTGGCAGTGGGCTGTTGACGTATTTTCCATTTGTGCCAAAGTTGTTGAGAATTTTCCAGATCCCTTGCTTAATGCACACCTACATTATGATAGGATACTTGCCCCAAATTTCACCTTCCTAGCTTCTACGGTTTGGGCTATGTGCGGTTGACGTTGTTTCCTTTTGCCCCATAATTCAGTCTCCTAGACAAGTATCAAAATACCGAGTATGCAGTTTTATTTATATCCTTTTATTGATTTTGGAAACCTAGTTTTAGGTCAATTAACCAATCGAAATTTGAATTTTTCAAACAAACTTTACAGCTCGTTTCCCCCTTTGGGCTGTTGACGTGGTTTCCTTTTGTCCCCATAATTAAGTCTGTATGTCTTAGACAAGTTTCAAAATACCCTTGCTATTGCACACCTACATTATGATAGGATACTTCAGCCCAAATTTCACCTTCCTAGCTTCTACGGTTTGGGCTGTGTGCTGTTGACGTAGTTTCCTTTTGCCCCATAATTCAGTCTCCTAGACAAGTATCAAAATACCGAGTATGCAGTTTTATTTATATCCTTTTATTGATTTGAGAAAGCTAGTTTTAAGTCAATTAACCAATCGAAATGTGGATTTTTCAAACAAACTTTACAGCTCGTTTTACCCCCTTTGGAGCTAGAATTTTCCAAATCCAATTCTTAATGCACACCTACACATAATAGAATACTTGAGTCCAAACTTCAGCTTCCTAGCTTCTCCGGTTTGGGCTGTGGGCTGTTGACGTAGTTTCCTTTTGTGCCAAAGTTATTGAGAATTTTCCAGATCCCTTGCGTAATGCGCACCTACATTATGATAGGATACTTGAGCCCAAATTTCACCTTTCTAGCTTCTACGGTTTGGGCTATGTGCGGTTGACGTTGTTTCCTTTTGCCCCATAATTCAGTCTCCTAGACAAGTATCAAAATACCGAGTATGCAGTTTTATTTATATTCTTTTATTGATTTGAGAAAGCTAGTTTTAAGTCAATTAACCAATCAAAATGTGGATTTTTCAAACAAACTTTACAGCTCGTTTCCCCCCCTTTGGAGCTAGAATTTTCCAAATTTCATTTTTAGTGCACACCTACACTATGATAGGATACTTGAGCCCAAACTTCAGCTTCCTAGCTTCTACGGTTTTGGCAGTGGGCTGTTGACGTATTTTCCATTTGTGCCAAAGTTGTTGAGAATTTTCCAGATCCCTTGCTTAATGCACACCTACATTATGATAGGATACTTGAGCCCAAATTTCACCTTCCTAGCTTCTACGGTTTGGGCTATGTGCTGTTGACGTAGTTTCCTTTTGCCCCATAATTCAGTCTCCTAGACAAGTATCAAAATACCGAGTATGCAGTTTTATTTATATCCTTTTATTGATTTTGGAAACCTAGTTTTACAGCTCGTTTTCCCTCCTTTGGAGCTAGAATTTTCCAAATCCAATTCTTAATGCACACCTACACATGATAGAATACTTGAGTCCAAACTTCAGCTTCCTAGCTTCTACGGTTTGGCTGTTGACGTAGTTTCCTTTTGCGCCATAATTCAGTCTCCTAGACAAGAATCAAAATACCGAGTATGCAGTTTTATTTATATTCTTTTATTGATTTGAGATAGCTAGTTTTAAGTCAATTAACCAATCAAAATGTGGATTTTTCAAACAAAGTTTACAGCTCGTTTTCCCCCCTTTGGAGCTAGAATTTTCCAAATTTCCTTCTTAGTGCACACCTATACTATGATAGGATACTTGCCCCAAATTTCACCTTCCTAGGTTCTACGGTTTGGGCTGTTTCCATTTCCATTTGTGCCAAAGTTGTTGAGAATTTTCCAGATCCCTTGCTTAATGCACACCTACATTATGATAGGATACTTGAGCCCAAATTTCAGCTTCTTAGCTTCTACGGTTTGGGCTGTTGACGTAGTTTCCTTTTGTCCCCATAATTAAGTTTGTATGTCCTAGAAAAGTTTCTAAATACCGAGTATGCAGTTTTATTTATATCCTTTTATTGATTTTGGAAACCTAGTTTTAGGTCAATTAACCAATCAAAATGTGGATTTTTCAAACAAACTTTACAGCTCGTTTCCCCCCCCTTTGGAGCTAGAATTTTCCAAATTTTCTTCTCAGTGCACACCTAAACTATGATAGGATACTTGCCCCAAATTTCACCTTCCTAGCTTCTACGGTTTGGGCTATGTGCGGTTGACGTTGTTTCCTTTTGCCCCATAATTCAGTCTCCTAGACAAGTATCAAAATACCGAGTATGCAGTTTTATTTATATCCTTTTATTGATTTTGGAAACCTAGTTTTAGGTCAATTAACCAATCGAAATTTGAATTTTTCAAACAAACTTTACAGCTCGTTTCCCCCTTTGGGCTGTTGACGTGGTTTCCTTTTGTCCCCATAATTAAGTCTGTATGTCTTAGACAAGTTTCAAAATACCCTTGCTATTGCACACCTACATTATGATAGGATACTTCAGCCCAAATTTCACCTTCCTAGCTTCTACGGTTTGGGCTGTGTGCTGTTGACGTAGTTTCCTTTTGCCCCATAATTCAGTCTCCTAGACAAGTATCAAAATACCGAGTATGCAGTTTTATTTATATCCTTTTATTGATTTGAGAAAGCTAGTTTTAAGTCAATTAACCAATCGAAATGTGGATTTTTCAAACAAACTTTACAGCTCGTTTTACCCCCTTTGGAGCTAGAATTTTCCAAATCCAATTCTTAATGCACACCTACACATAATAGAATACTTGAGTCCAAACTTCAGCTTCCTAGCTTCTCCGGTTTGGGCTGTGGGCTGTTGACGTAGTTTCCTTTTGTGCCAAAGTTATTGAGAATTTTCCAGATCCCTTGCGTAATGCGCACCTACATTATGATAGGATACTTGAGCCCAAATTTCACCTTTCTAGCTTCTACGGTTTGGGCTATGTGCTGTTGACGTAGTTTCCTTTTGCGCCATAATTCAGTCTCCTAGACAAGTATCAAAATACCGAGTATGCAGTTTTATTTATATTCTTTTATTGATTTGAGAAAGCTAGTTTTAAGTCAATTAACCAATCAAAATGTGGATTTTTCAAACAAACTTTAAAGCTCGTTTCCCCCCCTTTGGAGCTAGAATTTTCCAAATTTCATTTTTAGTGCACACCTACACTATGATAGGATACTTGAGCCCAAACTTCAGCTTCCTAGCTTCTACGGTTTTGGCAGTGGGCTGTTGACGTATTTTCCATTTGTGCCAAAGTTGTTGAGAATTTTCCAGATCCCTTGCTTAATGCACACCTACATTATGATAGGATACTTGAGCCCAAATTTCACCTTCCTAGCTTCTACGGTTTGGGCTATGTGCTGTTGACGTAGTTTCCTTTTGCCCCATAATTCAGTCTCCTAGACAAGTATCAAAATACCGAGTATGCAGTTTTATTTATATCCTTTTATTGATTTTGGAAACCTAGTTTTACAGCTCGTTTTCCCTCCTTTGGAGCTAGAATTTTCCAAATCCAATTCTTAATGCACACCTACACATGATAGAATACTTGAGTCCAAACTTCAGCTTCCTAGCTTCTACGGTTTGGCTGTTGACGTAGTTTCCTTTTGCGCCATAATTCAGTCTCCTAGACAAGAATCAAAATACCGAGTATGCAGTTTTATTTATATTCTTTTATTGATTTGAGATAGCTAGTTTTAAGTCAATTAACCAATCAAAATGTGGATTTTTCAAACAAAGTTTACAGCTCGTTTTCCCCCCTTTGGAGCTAGAATTTTCCAAATTTCCTTCTTAGTGCACACCTACACTATGATAGGATACTTGCCCCAAATTTCACCTTCCTAGGTTCTACGGTTTGGGCTGTTTCCATTTCCATTTGTGCCAAAGTTGTTGAGAATTTTCCAGATCCCTTGCTTAATGCACACCTACATTATGATAGGATACTTGAGCCCAAATTTCAGCTTCTTAGCTTCTACGGTTTGGGCTATGTGCTGTTGACGTAGTTTCCTTTTGTCCCCATAATTAAGTTTGTATGTCCTAGAAAAGTTTCTAAATACCGAGTATGCAGTTTTATTTATATCCTTTTATTGATTTTGGAAACCTAGTTTTAGGTCAATTAACCAATCAAAATGTGGATTTTTCAAACAAACTTTACAGCTCGTTTCCCCCCCTTTGGAGCTAGAATTTTCCAAATTTTCTTCTCAGTGCACACCTAAACTATGATAGGATACTTGCCCCAAATTTCACCTTCCTAGCTTCTACGGTTTGGGCTATGTGCGGTTGACGTTGTTTCCTTTTGCCCCATAATTCAGTCTCCTAGACAAGTATCAAAATACCGAGTATGCAGTTTTATTTATATCCTTTTATTGATTTTGGAAACCTAGTTTTAGGTCAATTAACCAATCGAAATTTGAATTTTTCAAACAAACTTTACAGCTCGTTTCCCCCTTTGGGCTGTTGACGTGGTTTCCTTTTGTCCCCATAATTAAGTCTGTATGTCTTAGACAAGTTTCAAAATACCCTTGCTATTGCACACCTACATTATGATAGGATACTTCAGCCCAAATTTCACCTTCCTAGCTTCTACGGTTTGGGCTATGTGCTGTTGACGTAGTTTCCTTTTGCCCCATAATTCAGTCTCCTAGACAAGTATCAAAATACCGAGTATGCAGTTTTATTTATATCCTTTTATTGATTTTGGAAACCTAGTTTTACAGCTCGTTTTCCCTCCTTTGGAGCTAGAATTTTCCAAATCCAATTCTTAATGCACACCTACACATGATAGAATACTTGAGTCCAAACTTCAGCTTCCTAGCTTCTACGGTTTGGCTGTTGACGTAGTTTCCTTTTGCGCCATAATTCAGTCTCCTAGACAAGAATCAAAATACCGAGTATGCAGTTTTATTTATATTCTTTTATTGATTTGAGATAGCTAGTTTTAAGTCAATTAACCAATCAAAATGTGGATTTTTCAAACAAAGTTTACAGCTCGTTTTCCCCCCTTTGGAGCTAGAATTTTCCAAATTTCCTTCTTAGTGCACACCTATACTATGATAGGATACTTGCCCCAAATTTCACCTTCCTAGGTTCTACGGTTTGGGCTGTTTCCATTTCCATTTGTGCCAAAGTTGTTGAGAATTTTCCAGATCCCTTGCTTAATGCACACCTACATTATGATAGGATACTTGAGCCCAAATTTCAGCTTCTTAGCTTCTACGGTTTGGGCTGTTGACGTAGTTTCCTTTTGTCCCCATAATTAAGTTTGTATGTCCTAGAAAAGTTTCTAAATACCGAGTATGCAGTTTTATTTATATCCTTTTATTGATTTTGGAAACCTAGTTTTAGGTCAATTAACCAATCAAAATGTGGATTTTTCAAACAAACTTTACAGCTCGTTTCCCCCCCCTTTGGAGCTAGAATTTTCCAAATTTTCTTCTCAGTGCACACCTAAACTATGATAGGATACTTGCCCCAAATTTCACCTTCCTAGCTTCTACGGTTTGGGCTATGTGCGGTTGACGTTGTTTCCTTTTGCCCCATAATTCAGTCTCCTAGACAAGTATCAAAATACCGAGTATGCAGTTTTATTTATATCCTTTTATTGATTTTGGAAACCTAGTTTTAGGTCAATTAACCAATCGAAATTTGAATTTTTCAAACAAACTTTACAGCTCGTTTCCCCCTTTGGGCTGTTGACGTGGTTTCCTTTTGTCCCCATAATTAAGTCTGTATGTCTTAGACAAGTTTCAAAATACCCTTGCTATTGCACACCTACATTATGATAGGATACTTCAGCCCAAATTTCACCTTCCTAGCTTCTACGGTTTGGGCTGTGTGCTGTTGACGTAGTTTCCTTTTGCCCCATAATTCAGTCTCCTAGACAAGTATCAAAATACCGAGTATGCAGTTTTATTTATATCCTTTTATTGATTTGAGAAAGCTAGTTTTAAGTCAATTAACCAATCGAAATGTGGATTTTTCAAACAAACTTTACAGCTCGTTTTACCCCCTTTGGAGCTAGAATTTTCCAAATCCAATTCTTAATGCACACCTACACATAATAGAATACTTGAGTCCAAACTTCAGCTTCCTAGCTTCTCCGGTTTGGGCTGTGGGCTGTTGACGTAGTTTCCTTTTGTGCCAAAGTTATTGAGAATTTTCCAGATCCCTTGCGTAATGCGCACCTACATTATGATAGGATACTTGAGCCCAAATTTCACCTTTCTAGCTTCTACGGTTTGGGCTATGTGCTGTTGACGTAGTTTCCTTTTGCGCCATAATTCAGTCTCCTAGACAAGTATCAAAATACCGAGTATGCAGTTTTATTTATATTCTTTTATTGATTTGAGAAAGCTAGTTTTAAGTCAATTAACCAATCAAAATGTGGATTTTTCAAACAAACTTTAAAGCTCGTTTCCCCCCCTTTGGAGCTAGAATTTTCCAAATTTCATTTTTAGTGCACACCTACACTATGATAGGATACTTGAGCCCAAACTTCAGCTTCCTAGCTTCTACGGTTTTGGCAGTGGGCTGTTGACGTATTTTCCATTTGTGCCAAAGTTGTTGAGAATTTTCCAGATCCCTTGCTTAATGCACACCTACATTATGATAGGATACTTGAGCCCAAATTTCACCTTCCTAGCTTCTACGGTTTGGGCTATGTGCTGTTGACGTAGTTTCCTTTTGCCCCATAATTCAGTCTCCTAGACAAGTATCAAAATACCGAGTATGCAGTTTTATTTATATCCTTTTATTGATTTTGGAAACCTAGTTTTACAGCTCGTTTTCCCTCCTTTGGAGCTAGAATTTTCCAAATCCAATTCTTAATGCACACCTACACATGATAGAATACTTGAGTCCAAACTTCAGCTTCCTAGCTTCTACGGTTTGGCTGTTGACGTAGTTTCCTTTTGCGCCATAATTCAGTCTCCTAGACAAGAATCAAAATACCGAGTATGCAGTTTTATTTATATTCTTTTATTGATTTGAGATAGCTAGTTTTAAGTCAATTAACCAATCAAAATGTGGATTTTTCAAACAAAGTTTACAGCTCGTTTTCCCCCCTTTGGAGCTAGAATTTTCCAAATTTCCTTCTTAGTGCACACCTACACTATGATAGGATACTTGCCCCAAATTTCACCTTCCTAGGTTCTACGGTTTGGGCTGTTTCCATTTCCATTTGTGCCAAAGTTGTTGAGAATTTTCCAGATCCCTTGCTTAATGCACACCTACATTATGATAGGATACTTGAGCCCAAATTTCAGCTTCTTAGCTTCTACGGTTTGGGCTGTTGACGTAGTTTCCTTTTGTCCCCATAATTAAGTTTGTATGTCCTAGAAAAGTTTCTAAATACCGAGTATGCAGTTTTATTTATATCCTTTTATTGATTTTGGAAACCTAGTTTTAGGTCAATTAACCAATCAAAATGTGGATTTTTCAAACAAACTTTACAGCTCGTTTCCCCCCCTTTGGAGCTAGAATTTTCCAAATTTTCTTCTCAGTGCACACCTAAACTATGATAGGATACTTGCCCCAAATTTCACCTTCCTAGCTTCTACGGTTTGGGCTATGTGCGGTTGACGTTGTTTCCTTTTGCCCCATAATTCAGTCTCCTAGACAAGTATCAAAATACCGAGTATGCAGTTTTATTTATATCCTTTTATTGATTTTGGAAACCTAGTTTTAGGTCAATTAACCAATCGAAATTTGAATTTTTCAAACAAACTTTACAGCTCGTTTCCCCCTTTGGGCTGTTGACGTGGTTTCCTTTTGTCCCCATAATTAAGTCTGTATGTCTTAGACAAGTTTCAAAATACCCTTGCTATTGCACACCTACATTATGATAGGATACTTCAGCCCAAATTTCACCTTCCTAGCTTCTACGGTTTGGGCTGTGTGCTGTTGACGTAGTTTCCTTTTGCCCCATAATTCAGTCTCCTAGACAAGTATCAAAATACCGAGTATGCAGTTTTATTTATATCCTTTTATTGATTTGAGAAAGCTAGTTTTAAGTCAATTAACCAATCGAAATGTGGATTTTTCAAACAAACTTTACAGCTCGTTTTACCCCCTTTGGAGCTAGAATTTTCCAAATCCAATTCTTAATGCACACCTACACATAATAGAATACTTGAGTCCAAACTTCAGCTTCCTAGCTTCTCCGGTTTGGGCTGTGGGCTGTTGACGTAGTTTCCTTTTGTGCCAAAGTTATTGAGAATTTTCCAGATCCCTTGCGTAATGCGCACCTACATTATGATAGGATACTTGAGCCCAAATTTCACCTTTCTAGCTTCTACGGTTTGGGCTATGTGCTGTTGACGTAGTTTCCTTTTGCGCCATAATTCAGTCTCCTAGACAAGTATCAAAATACCGAGTATGCAGTTTTATTTATATTCTTTTATTGATTTGAGAAAGCTAGTTTTAAGTCAATTAACCAATCAAAATGTGGATTTTTCAAACAAACTTTAAAGCTCGTTTCCCCCCCTTTGGAGCTAGAATTTTCCAAATTTCATTTTTAGTGCACACCTACACTATGATAGGATACTTGAGCCCAAACTTCAGCTTCCTAGCTTCTACGGTTTTGGCAGTGGGCTGTTGACGTATTTTCCATTTGTGCCAAAGTTGTTGAGAATTTTCCAGATCCCTTGCTTAATGCACACCTACATTATGATAGGATACTTGAGCCCAAATTTCACCTTCCTAGCTTCTACGGTTTGGGCTATGTGCTGTTGACGTAGTTTCCTTTTGCCCCATAATTCAGTCTCCTAGACAAGTATCAAAATACCGAGTATGCAGTTTTATTTATATCCTTTTATTGATTTTGGAAACCTAGTTTTACAGCTCGTTTTCCCTCCTTTGGAGCTAGAATTTTCCAAATCCAATTCTTAATGCACACCTACACATGATAGAATACTTGAGTCCAAACTTCAGCTTCCTAGCTTCTACGGTTTGGCTGTTGACGTAGTTTCCTTTTGCGCCATAATTCAGTCTCCTAGACAAGAATCAAAATACCGAGTATGCAGTTTTATTTATATTCTTTTATTGATTTGAGATAGCTAGTTTTAAGTCAATTAACCAATCAAAATGTGGATTTTTCAAACAAAGTTTACAGCTCGTTTTCCCCCCTTTGGAGCTAGAATTTTCCAAATTTCCTTCTTAGTGCACACCTACACTATGATAGGATACTTGCCCCAAATTTCACCTTCCTAGGTTCTACGGTTTGGGCTGTTTCCATTTCCATTTGTGCCAAAGTTGTTGAGAATTTTCCAGATCCCTTGCTTAATGCACACCTACATTATGATAGGATACTTGAGCCCAAATTTCAGCTTCTTAGCTTCTACGGTTTGGGCTATGTGCTGTTGACGTAGTTTCCTTTTGTCCCCATAATTAAGTTTGTATGTCCTAGAAAAGTTTCTAAATACCGAGTATGCAGTTTTATTTATATCCTTTTATTGATTTTGGAAACCTAGTTTTAGGTCAATTAACCAATCAAAATGTGGATTTTTCAAACAAACTTTACAGCTCGTTTCCCCCCCTTTGGAGCTAGAATTTTCCAAATTTTCTTCTCAGTGCACACCTAAACTATGATAGGATACTTGCCCCAAATTTCACCTTCCTAGCTTCTACGGTTTGGGCTATGTGCGGTTGACGTTGTTTCCTTTTGCCCCATAATTCAGTCTCCTAGACAAGTATCAAAATACCGAGTATGCAGTTTTATTTATATCCTTTTATTGATTTTGGAAACCTAGTTTTAGGTCAATTAACCAATCGAAATTTGAATTTTTCAAACAAACTTTACAGCTCGTTTCCCCCTTTGGGCTGTTGACGTGGTTTCCTTTTGTCCCCATAATTAAGTCTGTATGTCTTAGACAAGTTTCAAAATACCCTTGCTATTGCACACCTACATTATGATAGGATACTTCAGCCCAAATTTCACCTTCCTAGCTTCTACGGTTTGGGCTGTGTGCTGTTGACGTAGTTTCCTTTTGCCCCATAATTCAGTCTCCTAGACAAGTATCAAAATACCGAGTATGCAGTTTTATTTATATCCTTTTATTGATTTGAGAAAGCTAGTTTTAAGTCAATTAACCAATCGAAATGTGGATTTTTCAAACAAACTTTACAGCTCGTTTTACCCCCTTTGGAGCTAGAATTTTCCAAATCCAATTCTTAATGCACACCTACACATAATAGAATACTTGAGTCCAAACTTCAGCTTCCTAGCTTCTCCGGTTTGGGCTGTGGGCTGTTGACGTAGTTTCCTTTTGTGCCAAAGTTATTGAGAATTTTCCAGATCCCTTGCGTAATGCGCACCTACATTATGATAGGATACTTGAGCCCAAATTTCACCTTTCTAGCTTCTACGGTTTGGGCTATGTGCTGTTGACGTAGTTTCCTTTTGCCCCATAATTCAGTCTCCTAGACAAGTATCAAAATACCGAGTATGCAGTTTTATTTATATTCTTTTATTGATTTGAGAAAGCTAGTTTTAAGTCAATTAACCAATCAAAATGTGGATTTTTCAAACAAACTTTACAGCTCGTTTCCCCCCCTTTGGAGCTAGAATTTTCCAAATTTCATTTTTAGTGCACACCTACACTATGATAGGATACTTGAGCCCAAACTTCAGCTTCCTAGCTTCTACGGTTTTGGCAGTGGGCTGTTGACGTATTTTCCATTTGTGCCAAAGTTGTTGAGAATTTTCCAGATCCCTTGCTTAATGCACACCTACATTATGATAGGATACTTGAGCCCAAATTTCACCTTCCTAGCTTCTACGGTTTGGGCTATGTGCTGTTGACGTAGTTTCCTTTTGCCCCATAATTCAGTCTCCTAGACAAGTATCAAAATACCGAGTATGCAGTTTTATTTATATCCTTTTATTGATTTTGGAAACCTAGTTTTACAGCTCGTTTTCCCTCCTTTGGAGCTAGAATTTTCCAAATCCAATTCTTAATGCACACCTACACATGATAGAATACTTGAGTCCAAACTTCAGCTTCCTAGCTTCTACGGTTTGGCTGTTGACGTAGTTTCCTTTTGCGCCATAATTCAGTCTCCTAGACAAGAATCAAAATACCGAGTATGCAGTTTTATTTATATTCTTTTATTGATTTGAGATAGCTAGTTTTAAGTCAATTAACCAATCAAAATGTGGATTTTTCAAACAAAGTTTACAGCTCGTTTTCCCCCCTTTGGAGCTAGAATTTTCCAAATTTCCTTCTTAGTGCACACCTACACTATGATAGGATACTTGCCCCAAATTTCACCTTCCTAGGTTCTACGGTTTGGGCTGTTTCCATTTCCATTTGTGCCAAAGTTGTTGAGAATTTTCCAGATCCCTTGCTTAATGCACACCTACATTATGATAGGATACTTGAGCCCAAATTTCAGCTTCTTAGCTTCTACGGTTTGGGCTGTTGACGTAGTTTCCTTTTGTCCCCATAATTAAGTTTGTATGTCCTAGAAAAGTTTCTAAATACCGAGTATGCAGTTTTATTTATATCCTTTTATTGATTTTGGAAACCTAGTTTTAGGTCAATTAACCAATCGAAATGTGGATTTTTCAAACAAACTTTACAGCTCGTTTCCCCCCCTTTGGAGCTAGAATTTTCCAAATTTTCTTCTCAGTGCACACCTAAACTATGATAGGATACTTGCCCCAAATTTCACCTTCCTAGCTTCTACGGTTTGGGCTGTGTGCTGTTGACGTAGTTTCCATTTGTGCCAAAGTTGTTGGGAATTTTCCAGATCCCTTGCTTAATGCACACCTACATTATGATAGGATACTTGAGCCCAAATTTCAGCTTCTTAGCTTCTACGGTTTGGGCTATGTGCTGTTGACGTAGTTTCCTTTTGCCCCATAATTCAGTCTCCTAGACAAGTATCAAAATACCGAGTATGCAGTTTTATTTATATTCTTTTATTTATTTTGGAAACCTAGTTTTAGGTCAATTAACCAATCGAAATTTGGTTTTTTCAAACAAACTTTACAGCTCGTTTCCCCCCCTTTGGAGCTAGAATTGCAGTTTTATTTATATCCTTTTATTAATTTTGGAAACCTAGTTTTAGGTCAATTAACCAATCGAAATTTGAATTTTTCAAACAAACTTTACAGCTCGTTTCCCCCTTTGGGCTGTTGACGTGGTTTCCTTTTGTCGCCATAATTCAGTCTCCTAGACAAGTATCAAAATACCGAGTATGCAGTTTTATTTATATACTTTTATTGATTTGCCAAAGCTAGTTTTAAGTCAATTAACCAATCAAAATGTGGATTTTTCAAACAAACTTTACAGCTCGTTTTCCCCCCTTTGGAGCTAGAATTTTCCAAATTTCCTTCTTAGTGCACACCTAAACTCTGATAGGATAATTGCCCCAAGCTTCAGCTTCTTAGCTTCTACGGTTTGGCTGTTGACGGAGTTTCCTTTTGCCCCATAATTCAGTCTCCTAGACAAGTATCAAAATACCGAGTATGCAGTTTTATTTATATTCTTTTATTGATTTGAGAAAGCTAGTTTTAGGTCAATTAACCAATCAAAATGTGGATTTTTCAAACAAACTTTACAGCTCGTTTCCCCCCCTTTGGAGCTAGAATTTTCCAAATTTCCTTCTTAGTGCACACCTAAACTATGATAGGATACTTGCCCCAAATTTCACCTTATTAGCTTCTACGGTTTGGGCTGTGTGCTGTTGACGTAGTTTCCATTTGTGCCAAAGTTGTTGAGAATTTTCCAGATCCCTTGCTTAATGCACACCTACATTATGATAGGATACTTGAGCCCAAATTTCAGCTTCTTAGCTTCTACGGTTTGGGCTATGTGCTGTTGACGTAGTTTCCTTTTGCCCCATAATTCAGTCTCCTAGACAAGTTTCAAAATACCGAGTTTGCAGTTTTATTTATATCCTTTTATTGATTTTGGAAACCTAGTTTTAGGTCAATTAACCAATCGAAATGTGGATTTTCCAAACAAACTTTACAGCTCGTTTCCCCCCCTTTGGAGCTAGAATTTACCAAATTTCCTTCTTAGTGCACACCTAAGCTATGATAGGATACTTGCCCCAAGCTTCAGCTTCTTAGCTTCTACGGTTTGGCTGTTGACGGAGTTTCCTTTTGCCCCATAATTCAGTCTCCTAGACAAGTATCAAAATACCGAGTATGCAGTTTTATTTATATTCTTTTATTGATTTGAGAAAGCTAGTTTTAGGTCAATTAACCAATCAAAATGTGGATTTTTCAAACAAACTTTACAGCTCGTTTCCCCCCCTTTGGAGCTAGAATTTTCCAAATTTCCTTCTTAGTGCACACCTACACTATGATAGGATACTTGCCCCAAATTTCACCTTCCTAGGTTCTACGGTTTGGGCTGTTTCCATTTCCATTTGTGCCAAAGTTGTTGAGAATTTTCCAGATCCCTTGCTTAATGCACACCTACATTATGATAGGATACTTGAGCCCAAATTTCAGCTTCTTAGCTTCTACGGTTTGGGCTGTTGACGTAGTTTCCTTTTGTCCCCATAATTAAGTTTGTATGTCCTAGAAAAGTTTCTAAATACCGAGTATGCAGTTTTATTTATATCCTTTTATTGATTTTGGAAACCTAGTTTTAGGTCAATTAACCAATCAAAATGTGGATTTTTCAAACAAACTTTACAGCTCGTTTCCCCCCCTTTGGAGCTAGAATTTTCCAAATTTTCTTCTCAGTGCACACCTAAACTATGATAGGATACTTGCCCCAAATTTCACCTTCCTAGCTTCTACGGTTTGGGCTATGTGCGGTTGACGTTGTTTCCTTTTGCCCCATAATTCAGTCTCCTAGACAAGTATCAAAATACCGAGTATGCAGTTTTATTTATATCCTTTTATTGATTTTGGAAACCTAGTTTTAGGTCAATTAACCAATCGAAATTTGAATTTTTCAAACAAACTTTACAGCTCGTTTCCCCCTTTGGGCTGTTGACGTGGTTTCCTTTTGTCCCCATAATTAAGTCTGTATGTCTTAGACAAGTTTCAAAATACCCTTGCTATTGCACACCTACATTATGATAGGATACTTCAGCCCAAATTTCACCTTCCTAGCTTCTACGGTTTGGGCTGTGTGCTGTTGACGTAGTTTCCTTTTGCCCCATAATTCAGTCTCCTAGACAAGTATCAAAATACCGAGTATGCAGTTTTATTTATATCCTTTTATTGATTTGAGAAAGCTAGTTTTAAGTCAATTAACCAATCGAAATGTGGATTTTTCAAACAAACTTTACAGCTCGTTTTACCCCCTTTGGAGCTAGAATTTTCCAAATCCAATTCTTAATGCACACCTACACATAATAGAATACTTGAGTCCAAACTTCAGCTTCCTAGCTTCTCCGGTTTGGGCTGTGGGCTGTTGACGTAGTTTCCTTTTGTGCCAAAGTTATTGAGAATTTTCCAGATCCCTTGCGTAATGCGCACCTACATTATGATAGGATACTTGAGCCCAAATTTCACCTTTCTAGCTTCTACGGTTTGGGCTATGTGCTGTTGACGTAGTTTCCTTTTGCCCCATAATTCAGTCTCCTAGACAAGTATCAAAATACCGAGTATGCAGTTTTATTTATATTCTTTTATTGATTTGAGAAAGCTAGTTTTAAGTCAATTAACCAATCAAAATGTGGATTTTTCAAACAAACTTTACAGCTCGTTTCCCCCCCTTTGGAGCTAGAATTTTCCAAATTTCATTTTTAGTGCACACCTACACTATGATAGGATACTTGAGCCCAAACTTCAGCTTCCTAGCTTCTACGGTTTTGGCAGTGGGCTGTTGACGTATTTTCCATTTGTGCCAAAGTTGTTGAGAATTTTCCAGATCCCTTGCTTAATGCACACCTACATTATGATAGGATACTTGAGCCCAAATTTCACCTTCCTAGCTTCTACGGTTTGGGCTATGTGCTGTTGACGTAGTTTCCTTTTGCCCCATAATTCAGTCTCCTAGACAAGTATCAAAATACCGAGTATGCAGTTTTATTTATATCCTTTTATTGATTTTGGAAACCTAGTTTTACAGCTCGTTTTCCCTCCTTTGGAGCTAGAATTTTCCAAATCCAATTCTTAATGCACACCTACACATGATAGAATACTTGAGTCCAAACTTCAGCTTCCTAGCTTCTACGGTTTGGCTGTTGACGTAGTTTCCTTTTGCGCCATAATTCAGTCTCCTAGACAAGAATCAAAATACCGAGTATGCAGTTTTATTTATATTCTTTTATTGATTTGAGATAGCTAGTTTTAAGTCAATTAACCAATCAAAATGTGGATTTTTCAAACAAAGTTTACAGCTCGTTTTCCCCCCTTTGGAGCTAGAATTTTCCAAATTTCCTTCTTAGTGCACACCTACACTATGATAGGATACTTGCCCCAAATTTCACCTTCCTAGGTTCTACGGTTTGGGCTGTTTCCATTTCCATTTGTGCCAAAGTTGTTGAGAATTTTCCAGATCCCTTGCTTAATGCACACCTACATTATGATAGGATACTTGAGCCCAAATTTCAGCTTCTTAGCTTCTACGGTTTGGGCTGTTGACGTAGTTTCCTTTTGTCCCCATAATTAAGTTTGTATGTCCTAGAAAAGTTTCTAAATACCGAGTATGCAGTTTTATTTATATCCTTTTATTGATTTTGGAAACCTAGTTTTAGGTCAATTAACCAATCAAAATGTGGATTTTTCAAACAAACTTTACAGCTCGTTTCCCCCCCTTTGGAGCTAGAATTTTCCAAATTTTCTTCTCAGTGCACACCTAAACTATGATAGGATACTTGCCCCAAATTTCACCTTCCTAGCTTCTACGGTTTGGGCTATGTGCGGTTGACGTTGTTTCCTTTTGCCCCATAATTCAGTCTCCTAGACAAGTATCAAAATACCGAGTATGCAGTTTTATTTATATCCTTTTATTGATTTTGGAAACCTAGTTTTAGGTCAATTAACCAATCGAAATTTGAATTTTTCAAACAAACTTTACAGCTCGTTTCCCCCTTTGGGCTGTTGACGTGGTTTCCTTTTGTCCCCATAATTAAGTCTGTATGTCTTAGACAAGTTTCAAAATACCCTTGCTATTGCACACCTACATTATGATAGGATACTTCAGCCCAAATTTCACCTTCCTAGCTTCTACGGTTTGGGCTGTGTGCTGTTGACGTAGTTTCCTTTTGCCCCATAATTCAGTCTCCTAGACAAGTATCAAAATACCGAGTATGCAGTTTTATTTATATCCTTTTATTGATTTGAGAAAGCTAGTTTTAAGTCAATTAACCAATCGAAATGTGGATTTTTCAAACAAACTTTACAGCTCGTTTTACCCCCTTTGGAGCTAGAATTTTCCAAATCCAATTCTTAATGCACACCTACACATAATAGAATACTTGAGTCCAAACTTCAGCTTCCTAGCTTCTCCGGTTTGGGCTGTGGGCTGTTGACGTAGTTTCCTTTTGTGCCAAAGTTATTGAGAATTTTCCAGATCCCTTGCGTAATTCGCACCTACATTATGATAGGATACTTGAGCCCAAATTTCACCTTTCTAGCTTCTACGGTTTGGGCTATGTGCTGTTGACGTAGTTTCCTTTTGCCCCATAATTCAGTCTCCTAGACAAGTATCAAAATACCGAGTATGCAGTTTTATTTATATTCTTTTATTGATTTGAGAAAGCTAGTTTTAAGTCAATTAACCAATCAAAATGTGGATTTTTCAAACAAACTTTACAGCTCGTTTCCCCCCCTTTGGAGCTAGAATTTTCCAAATTTCATTTTTAGTGCACACCTACACTATGATAGGATACTTGAGCCCAAACTTCAGCTTCCTAGCTTCTACGGTTTTGGCAGTGGGCTGTTGACGTATTTTCCATTTGTGCCAAAGTTGTTGAGAATTTTCCAGATCCCTTGCTTAATGCACACCTACATTATGATAGGATACTTGAGCCCAAATTTCACCTTCCTAGCTTCTACGGTTTGGGCTATGTGCTGTTGACGTAGTTTCCTTTTGCCCCATAATTCAGTCTCCTAGACAAGTATCAAAATACCGAGTATGCAGTTTTATTTATATCCTTTTATTGATTTTGGAAACCTAGTTTTACAGCTCGTTTTCCCTCCTTTGGAGCTAGAATTTTCCAAATCCAATTCTTAATGCACACCTACACATGATAGAATACTTGAGTCCAAACTTCAGCTTCCTAGCTTCTACGGTTTGGCTGTTGACGTAGTTTCCTTTTGCGCCATAATTCAGTCTCCTAGACAAGAATCAAAATACCGAGTATGCAGTTTTATTTATATTCTTTTATTGATTTGAGATAGCTAGTTTTAAGTCAATTAACCAATCAAAATGTGGATTTTTCAAACAAAGTTTACAGCTCGTTTTCCCCCCTTTGGAGCTAGAATTTTCCAAATTTCCTTCTTAGTGCACACCTACACTATGATAGGATACTTGCCCCAAATTTCACCTTCCTAGGTTCTACGGTTTGGGCTGTTTCCATTTCCATTTGTGCCAAAGTTGTTGAGAATTTTCCAGATCCCTTGCTTAATGCACACCTACATTATGATAGGATACTTGAGCCCAAATTTCAGCTTCTTAGCTTCTACGGTTTGGGCTGTTGACGTAGTTTCCTTTTGTCCCCATA
The DNA here is from genome assembly GCF_003285725.1 of Scaptodrosophila lebanonensis. NCBI lineage: Eukaryota > Metazoa > Arthropoda > Insecta > Diptera > Drosophilidae > Scaptodrosophila > Scaptodrosophila lebanonensis. The sequence continues at coordinate 27,559 of NW_022060662.1, read as the reverse complement.
ATTAAGTTTGTATGTCCTAGAAAAGTTTCTAAATACCGAGTATGCAGTTTTATTTATATCCTTTTATTGATTTTGGAAACCTAGTTTTAGGTCAATTAACCAATCGAAATGTGGATTTTTCAAACAAACTTTACAGCTCGTTTCCCCCCCTTTGGAGCTAGAATTTTCCAAATTTTCTTCTCAGTGCACACCTAAACTATGATAGGATACTTGCCCCAAATTTCACCTTCCTAGCTTCTACGGTTTGGGCTGTGTGCTGTTGACGTAGTTTCCATTTGTGCCAAAGTTGTTGGGAATTTTCCAGATCCCTTGCTTAATGCACACCTACATTATGATAGGATACTTGAGCCCAAATTTCAGCTTCTTAGCTTCTACGGTTTGGGCTATGTGCTGTTGACGTAGTTTCCTTTTGCCCCATAATTCAGTCTCCTAGACAAGTATCAAAATACCGAGTATGCAGTTTTATTTATATTCTTTTATTTATTTTGGAAACCTAGTTTTAGGTCAATTAACCAATCGAAATTTGGTTTTTTCAAACAAACTTTACAGCTCGTTTCCCCCCCTTTGGAGCTAGAATTGCAGTTTTATTTATATCCTTTTATTAATTTTGGAAACCTAGTTTTAGGTCAATTAACCAATCGAAATTTGAATTTTTCAAACAAACTTTACAGCTCGTTTCCCCCTTTGGGCTGTTGACGTGGTTTCCTTTTGTCGCCATAATTCAGTCTCCTAGACAAGTATCAAAATACCGAGTATGCAGTTTTATTTATATACTTTTATTGATTTGCCAAAGCTAGTTTTAAGTCAATTAACCAATCAAAATGTGGATTTTTCAAACAAACTTTACAGCTCGTTTTCCCCCCTTTGGAGCTAGAATTTTCCAAATTTCCTTCTTAGTGCACACCTAAACTCTGATAGGATAATTGCCCCAAGCTTCAGCTTCTTAGCTTCTACGGTTTGGCTGTTGACGGAGTTTCCTTTTGCCCCATAATTCAGTCTCCTAGACAAGTATCAAAATACCGAGTATGCAGTTTTATTTATATTCTTTTATTGATTTGAGAAAGCTAGTTTTAGGTCAATTAACCAATCAAAATGTGGATTTTTCAAACAAACTTTACAGCTCGTTTCCCCCCCTTTGGAGCTAGAATTTTCCAAATTTCCTTCTTAGTGCACACCTAAACTATGATAGGATACTTGCCCCAAATTTCACCTTATTAGCTTCTACGGTTTGGGCTGTGTGCTGTTGACGTAGTTTCCATTTGTGCCAAAGTTGTTGAGAATTTTCCAGATCCCTTGCTTAATGCACACCTACATTATGATAGGATACTTGAGCCCAAATTTCAGCTTCTTAGCTTCTACGGTTTGGGCTATGTGCTGTTGACGTAGTTTCCTTTTGCCCCATAATTCAGTCTCCTAGACAAGTATCAAAATACCGAGTATGCAGTTTTATTTATATTCTTTTATTGATTTGAGAAAGCTAGTTTTAAGTCAATTAACCTATCGAAATGTGGATTTTTCAAACAAACTTAACAGCTCGTTTTCCCCCCTTTGGAGCTAGAATTTTGCAAATTTCCTTCTTAGTGCACACCTACACTATGATAGGATACTTGCCCCAAATTTCAAATTCCTAGCTTCTACGGTTTAGGCTGTTGACGTAGTTTCCATTTGTGCCAAAGTTGTTGAGAATTTTCCAGATCCCTTGCTTAATGCACACCTACATTATGATAGGATACTTGAGCCCAAATTTCAGCTTCTTAGCTTCTACGGTTTGGGCTATGTGCTGTTGACGTAGTTTCCTTTTGCCCCATAATTCAGTCTCCTAGACAAGTTTCAAAATACCGAGTTTGCAGTTTTATTTATATCCTTTTATTGATTTTGGAAACCTAGTTTTAGGTCAATTAACCAATCGAAATGTGGATTTTCCAAACAAACTTTACAGCTCGTTTCCCCCCCTTTGGAGCTAGAATTTACCAAAATTCCTTCTTAGTGCACACCTAAGCTATGATAGGATACTTGCCCCAAGCTTCAGCTTCTTAGCTTCTACGGTTTGGCTGTTGACGTAGTTTCCTTTTGCGCCATAATTCAGTCTCCTAGACAAGTATCAAAATACCGAGTATGCAGTTTTATTTATATTCTTTTATTGATTTGAGAAAGCTAGTTTTAAGTCAATTAACCTATCAAAATGTTGATTTTTCAAACAAACTTTACAGCTCGTTTTCCCCCCTTTGGAGCTAGAATTTTCCAAATTTCCTTCTTAGTGCACACCTACACTATGATAGGATACTTGCCCCAAATTTCACCTTCCTAGCTTCTACGGTTTGGGCTGTGTGCTGTTGACGTAGTTTCCATTTGTGCCAAAGTTGTTGAGAATTTTCCAGATCCCTTGCTTAATGCACACCTACATTATGATAGGATACTTGAGCCCAAATTTCAGCTTCTTAGCTTCTACGGTTTGGGCTATGTGCTGTTGACGGAGTTTCCTTTTGCCCCATAATTCAGTCTCCTAGACAAGTATCAAAATACCGAGTATGCAGTTTTATTTATATCCTTTTATTGATTTTGGAAACCTAGTTTTAGGTCAATTAACCAATCGAAATGTGGATTTTCCAAACAAACTTTACAGCTCGTTTCCCCCCCTTTGGAGCTAGAATTTACCAAATTTCCTTCTTAGTGCACACCTAAGCTATGATAGGATACTTGCCCCAAGCTTCAGCTTCTTAGCTTCTACGGTTTGGCTGTTGACGTAGTTTCCTTTTGCGCCATAATTCAGTCTCCTAGACAAGTATCAAAATACCGAGTATGCAGTTTTATTTATATCCTTTTATTGATTTTGGAAACCTAGTTTTAGGTCAATTAACCAATCGAAATGTGGATTTTCCAAACAAACTTTACAGCTCGTTTTCCCACCTTTGGAGCTAGAATTTTCCAAATCCAATTCTTAATGCACACCTACTCATGATAGAATACTTGAGTCCAAACTTCAGCTTCTTAGCTTCTACGGTTTGGCTGTTGACGTAGTTTCCTTTTGCGCCATAATTCAGTCTCCTAGACAAGTATCAAAATACCGAGTATGCAGTTTTATTTATATCCTTTTATTGATTTTGGAAACCTAGTTTTACAGCTCGTTTTACCTCCTTTGGAGCTAGAATTTTCCAAATCCAATTCTTAATGCACACCTACACATGATAGAATACTTGAGTCCAAACTTCAGCTTCCTAGCTTCTACGGTTTGGCTGTTGACGTAGTTTCCTTTTGCGCCATAATTCAGTCTCCTAGACAAGTATCAAAATACCGAGTATGCAGTTTTATTTATATCCCTTTATTGATTTTGGAAACCTAGTTTTAGGTCAATTAACCAATCGAAATGTGGATTTTCCAAACAAACTTTACAGCTCGTTTTCCCACCTTTGGAGCTAGAATTTTCCAAATCCAATTCTTAATGCACACCTACTCATGATAGAATACTTGAGTCCAAACTTCAGCTTCTTAGCTTCTACGGTTTGGCTGTTGACGTAGTTTCCTTTTGCGCCATAATTCAGTCTCCTAGACAAGAATCAAAATACCGAGTATGCAGTTTTATTTATATTCTTTTATTGATTTGAGAAAGCTAGTTTTAAGTCAATTAACCTATCAAAATGTTGATTTTTCAAACAAACTTTACAGCTCGTTTTCCCCCCTTTGGAGCTAGAATTTTCCAAATTTCCTTCTTAGTGCACACCTACACTATGATAGGATACTTGCCCCAAATTTCACCTTCCTAGCTTCTACGGTTTGGGCTGTGTGCTGTTGACGTAGTTTCCATTTGTGCCAAAGTTGTTGAGAATTTTCCAGATCCCTTGCTTAATTTACACCTACATTATGATAGGATACTTGAGCCCAAATTTCACCTTCCTAGCTTCTACGGTTTGGGCTATGTGCTGTTGACGTAGTTTCCTTTTGCCCCATAATTCAGTCTCCTAGACAAGTATCAAAATACCGAGTATGCAGTTTTATTTATATCCTTTTATTGATTTTGGAAACCTAGTTTTACAGCTCGTTTTCCCTCCTTTGGAGCTAGAATTTTCCAAATCCAATTCTTAATGCACACCTACACATGATAGAATACTTGAGTCCAAACTTCAGCTTCCTAGCTTCTACGGTTTGGCTGTTGACGTAGTTTCCTTTTGCGCCATAATTCAGTCTCCTAGACAAGAATCAAAATACCGAGTATGCAGTTTTATTTATATTCTTTTATTGATTTGAGATAGCTAGTTTTAAGTCAATTAACCAATCAAAATGTGGATTTTTCAAACAAACTTTACAGCTCGTTTTCCCCCCTTTGGAGCTAGAATTTTCCAAATTTCCTTCTTAGTGCACACCTACACTATGATAGGATACTTGCCCCAAATTTCACCTTCCTAGCTTCTACGGTTTGGGCTGTGTGCTGTTGACGTAGTTTCCATTTGTGCCAAAGTTGTTGAGAATTTTCCAGATCCCTTGCTTAATGCACTCCTACATTATGATAGGCTACTTGAGCCCAAATTTCAGCTTCTTAGCTTCTACGGTTTGGGCTATGTGCTGTTGACGTAGTTTCCTTTTGCCCCATAATTCAGTCTCCTAGACAAGTTTCAAAATACCGAGTTTGCAGTTTTATTTATATCCTTTTATTGATTTTGGAAACCTAGTTTTAGGTCAATTAACCAATCGAAATTTGAATTTTTCAAACAAACTTTACAGCTCGTTTCCCCCTTTGGGCTGTTGACGTGGTTTCCTTTTGTCCCCATAATTAAGTCTGTATGTCCTAGACAAGTTTCAAAATACCCTTGCTAATGCACACTTACATTATGATAGGGTACTTGAGCCCAAATTTCACCTTCCTAGCTTCTAGTGTTCTGTTGACGTAGTTTCCTTTTGCCCCATAATTCAGTCTCCTAGACAAGTATCAAAATACCGAGTATGCAGTTTTATTTATATTCTTTTATTGATTTGAGAAAGCTAGTTTTAAGTCAATTAACCAATCAAAATGTGGATTTTTCAAACAAACTTTACAGCTCGTTTCCCCCCCTTTGGAGCTAGAATTTTCCAAATTTCCTTCTTAGTGCACACCTAAACTCTGATAGGATAATTGCCCCAAGCTTCAGCTTCTTAGCTTCTACGGTTTGGCTGTTGACGGAGTTTCCTTTTGCCCCATAATTCAGTCTCCTAGACAAGTATCAAAATACCGAGTATGCAGTTTTATTTATATTCTTTTATTGATTTGAGAAAGCTAGTTTTAAGTCAATTAACCTATCAAAATGTTGATTTTTCAAACAAACTTTACAGCTCGTTTTCCCCCCTTTGGAGCTAGAATTTTCCAAATTTCCTTCTTAGTGCACACCTACACTATGATAGGATACTTGCCCCAAATTTCACCTTCCTAGCTTCTACGGTTTGGGCTGTGTGCTGTTGACGTAGTTTCCATTTGTGCCAAAGTTGTTGAGAATTTTCCAGATCCCTTGCTTAATGCACACCTACATTATGATAGGATACTTGAGCCCAAATTTCAGCTTCTTAGCTTCTACGGTTTGGGCTATGTGCTGTTGACGTAGTTTCCTTTTGCCCCATAATTCAGTCTCCTAGACAAGTTTCAAAATACCGAGTTTGCAGTTTTATTTATATCCTTTTATTGATTTTGGAAACCTAGTTTTAGGTCAATTAACCAATCGAAATTTGAATTTTTCAAACAAACTTTACAGCTCGTTTCCCCCTTTGGGCTGTTGACGTGGTTTCCTTTTGTCCCCATAATTAAGTCTGTATGTCCTAGACAAGTTTCAAAATACCCTTGCTAATGCACACTTACATTATGATAGGGTACTTGAGCCCAAATTTCACCTTCCTAGCTTCTAGTGTTCTGTTGACGTAGTTTCCTTTTGCCCCATAATTCAGTCTCCTAGACAAGTATCAAAATACCGAGTATGCAGTTTTATTTATATTCTTTTATTGATTTGAGAAAGCTAGTTTTAAGTCAATTAACCAATCAAAATGTGGATTTTTCAAACAAACTTTACAGCTCGTTTCCCCCCCTTTGGAGCTAGAATTTTCCAAATTTCCTTCTTAGTGCACACCTAAACTCTGATAGGATAATTGCCCCAAGCTTCAGCTTCTTAGCTTCTACGGTTTGGCTGTTGACGGAGTTTCCTTTTGCCCCATAATTCAGTCTCCTAGACAAGTATCAAAATACCGAGTATGCAGTTTTATTTATATTCTTTTATTGATTTGAGAAAGCTAGTTTTAAGTCAATTAACCTATCAAAATGTTGATTTTTCAAACAAACTTTACAGCTCGTTTTCCCCCCTTTGGAGCTAGAATTTTCCAAATTTCCTTCTTAGTGCACACCTACACTATGATAGGATACTTGCCCCAAATTTCACCTTCCTAGCTTCTACGGTTTGGGCTGTGTGCTGTTGACGTAGTTTCCATTTGTGCCAAAGTTGTTGAGAATTTTCCAGATCCCTTGCTTAATTTACACCTACATTATGATAGGATACTTGAGCCCAAATTTCACCTTCCTAGCTTCTACGGTTTGGGCTATGTGCTGTTGACGTAGTTTCCTTTTGCCCCATAATTCAGTCTCCTAGACAAGTATCAAAATACCGAGTATGCAGTTTTATTTATATCCTTTTATTGATTTTGGAAACCTAGTTTTAGGTCAATTAACCAATCGAAATGTGGATTTTCCAAACAAACTTTACAGCTCGTTTTATCCCCTTTAGAGCTAGAATTTTCCAAATCCAATTCTTAATGCACACCTACTCATGATAGAATACTTGAGTCCAAACTTCAGCTTCTTAGCTTCTACGGTTTGGCTGTTGACGTAGTTTCCTTTTGCGCCATAATTCAGTCTCCTAGACAAGTATCAAAATACCGAGTATGCAGTTTTATTTATATCCTTTTATTGATTTTGGAAACCTAGTTTTACAGCTCGTTTTACCTCCTTTGGAGCTAGAATTTTCCAAATCCAATTCTTAATGCACACCTACACATGATAGAATACTTGAGTCCAAACTTCAGCTTCTTAGCTTCTACGGTTTGGCTGTTGACGTAGTTTCCTTTTGCGCCATAATTCAGTCTCCTAGACAAGTTTCAAAATACCGAGTTTGCAGTTTTATTTATATCCTTTTATTGATTTTGGAAACCTAGTTTTAGGTCAATTAACCAATCGAAATTTGAATTTTTCAAACAAACTTTACAGCTCGTTTCCCCCTTTGGGCTGTTGACGTGGTTTCCTTTTGTCCCCATAATTAAGTCTGTATGTCCTAGACAAGTTTCAAAATACCCTTGCTAATGCACACTTACATTATGATAGGGTACTTGAGCCCAAATTTCACCTTCCTAGCTTCTAGTGTTCTGTTGACGTAGTTTCCTTTTGCCCCATAATTCAGTCTCCTAGACAAGTATCAAAATACCGAGTATGCAGTTTTATTTATATTCTTTTATTGATTTGAGAAAGCTAGTTTTAAGTCAATTAACCAATCAAAATGTGGATTTTTCAAACAAACTTTACAGCTCGTTTCCCCCCCTTTGGAGCTAGAATTTTCCAAATTTCCTTCTTAGTGCACACCTAAACTCTGATAGGATAATTGCCCCAAGCTTCAGCTTCTTAGCTTCTACGGTTTGGCTGTTGACGGAGTTTCCTTTTGCCCCATAATTCAGTCTCCTAGACAAGTATCAAAATACCGAGTATGCAGTTTTATTTATATTCTTTTATTGATTTGAGAAAGCTAGTTTTAAGTCAATTAACCTATCAAAATGTTGATTTTTCAAACAAACTTTACAGCTCGTTTTCCCCCCTTTGGAGCTAGAATTTTCCAAATTTCCTTCTTAGTGCACACCTACACTATGATAGGATACTTGCCCCAAATTTCACCTTCCTAGCTTCTACGGTTTGGGCTGTGTGCTGTTGACGTAGTTTCCATTTGTGCCAAAGTTGTTGAGAATTTTCCAGATCCCTTGCTTAATTTACACCTACATTATGATAGGATACTTGAGCCCAAATTTCACCTTCCTAGCTTCTACGGTTTGGGCTATGTGCTGTTGACGTAGTTTCCTTTTGCCCCATAATTCAGTCTCCTAGACAAGTATCAAAATACCGAGTATGCAGTTTTATTTATATCCTTTTATTGATTTTGGAAACCTAGTTTTAGGTCAATTAACCAATCGAAATGTGGATTTTCCAAACAAACTTTACAGCTCGTTTTATCCCCTTTAGAGCTAGAATTTTCCAAATCCAATTCTTAATGCACACCTACTCATGATAGAATACTTGAGCCCAAACTTCAGCTTCTTAGCTTCTACGGTTTGGCTGTTGACGTAGTTTCCTTTTGCGCCATAATTCAGTCTCCTAGACAAGTATCAAAATACCGAGTATGCAGTTTTATTTATATCCTTTTATTGATTTTGGAAACCTAGTTTTACAGCTCGTTTTACCTCCTTTGGAGCTAGAATTTTCCAAATCCAATTCTTAATGCACACCTACACATGATAGAATACTTGAGTCCAAACTTCAGCTTCCTAGCTTCTACGGTTTGGCTGTTGACGTAGTTTCCTTTTGCGCCATAATTCAGTCTCCTAGACAAGTATCAAAATACCGAGTATGCAGTTTTATTTATATCCCTTTATTGATTTTGGAAACCTAGTTTTAGGTCAATTAACCAATCGAAATGTGGATTTTCCAAACAAACTTTACAGCTCGTTTTCCCACCTTTGGAGCTAGAATTTTCCAAATCCAATTCTTAATGCACACCTACTCATGATAGAATACTTGAGTCCAAACTTCAGCTTCTTAGCTTCTACGGTTTGGCTGTTGACGTAGTTTCCTTTTGCGCCATAATTCAGTCTCCTAGACAAGAATCAAAATACCGAGTATGCAGTTTTATTTATATTCTTTTATTGATTTGAGAAAGCTAGTTTTAAGTCAATTAACCTATCAAAATGTTGATTTTTCAAACAAACTTTACAGCTCGTTTTCCCCCCTTTGGAGCTAGAATTTTCCAAATTTCCTTCTTAGTGCACACCTACACTATGATAGGATACTTGCCCCAAATTTCACCTTCCTAGCTTCTACGGTTTGGGCTGTGTGCTGTTGACGTAGTTTCCATTTGTGCCAAAGTTGTTGAGAATTTTCCAGATCCCTTGCTTAATTTACACCTACATTATGATAGGATACTTGAGCCCAAATTTCACCTTCCTAGCTTCTACGGTTTGGGCTATGTGCTGTTGACGTAGTTTCCTTTTGCCCCATAATTCAGTCTCCTAGACAAGTATCAAAATACCGAGTATGCAGTTTTATTTATATCCTTTTATTGATTTTGGAAACCTAGTTTTACAGCTCGTTTTCCCTCCTTTGGAGCTAGAATTTTCCAAATCCAATTCTTAATGCACACCTACACATGATAGAATACTTGAGTCCAAACTTCAGCTTCCTAGCTTCTACGGTTTGGCTGTTGACGTAGTTTCCTTTTGCGCCATAATTCAGTCTCCTAGACAAGAATCAAAATACCGAGTATGCAGTTTTATTTATATTCTTTTATTGATTTGAGATAGCTAGTTTTAAGTCAATTAACCAATCAAAATGTGGATTTTTCAAACAAACTTTACAGCTCGTTTTCCCCCCTTTGGAGCTAGAATTTTCCAAATTTCCTTCTTAGTGCACACCTACACTATGATAGGATACTTGCCCCAAATTTCACCTTCCTAGCTTCTACGGTTTGGGCTGTGTGCTGTTGACGTAGTTTCCATTTGTGCCAAAGTTGTTGAGAATTTTCCAGATCCCTTGCTTAATGCACTCCTACATTATGATAGGCTGCTTGAGCCCAAATTTCAGCTTCTTAGCTTCTACGGTTTGGGCTATGTGCTGTTGACGTAGTTTCCTTTTGCCCCATAATTCAGTCTCCTAGACAAGTTTCAAAATACCGAGTTTGCAGTTTTATTTATATCCTTTTATTGATTTTGGAAACCTAGTTTTAGGTCAATTAACCAATCGAAATTTGAATTTTTCAAACAAACTTTACAGCTCGTTTCCCCCTTTGGGCTGTTGACGTGGTTTCCTTTTGTCCCCATAATTAAGTCTGTATGTCCTAGACAAGTTTCAAAATACCCTTGCTAATGCACACTTACATTATGATAGGGTACTTGAGCCCAAATTTCACCTTCCTAGCTTCTAGTGTTCTGTTGACGTAGTTTCCTTTTGCCCCATAATTCAGTCTCCTAGACAAGTATCAAAATACCGAGTATGCAGTTTTATTTATATTCTTTTATTGATTTGAGAAAGCTAGTTTTAAGTCAATTAACCAATCAAAATGTGGATTTTTCAAACAAACTTTACAGCTCGTTTCCCCCCTTTGGAGCTAGAATTTTCCAAATTTCATTTTTAGTGCACACCTAAACTCTGATAGGATAATTGCCCCAAGCTTCAGCTTCTTAGCTTCTACGGTTTGGCTGTTGACGGAGTTTCCTTTTGCCCCATAATTCAGTCTCCTAGACAAGTATCAAAATACCGAGTATGCAGTTTTATTTATATTCTTTTATTGATTTGAGAAAGCTAGTTTTAAGTCAATTAACCTATCAAATGTTGATTTTTCAAACAAACTTTACAGCTCGTTTTCCCCCCTTTGGAGCTAGAATTTTCCAAATTTCCTTCTTAGTGCACACCTACACTATGATAGGATACTTGCCCCAAATTTCACCTTCCTAGCTTCTACGGTTTGGGCTGTGTGCTGTTGACGTAGTTTCCATTTGTGCCAAAGTTGTTGAGAATTTTCCAGATCCCTTGCTTAATGCACACCTACATTATGATAGGATACTTGAGCCCAAATTTCAGCTTCTTAGCTTCTACGGTTTGGGCTATGTGCTGTTGACGTAGTTTCCTTTTGCCCCATAATTCAGTCTCCTAGACAAGTTTCAAAATACCGAGTTTGCAGTTTTATTTATATCCTTTTATTGATTTTGGAAACCTAGTTTTAGGTCAATTAACCAATCGAAATTTGAATTTTTCAAACAAACTTTACAGCTCGTTTCCCCCTTTGGGCTGTTGACGTGGTTTCCTTTTGTCCCCATAATTAAGTCTGTATGTCCTAGACAAGTTTCAAAATACCCTTGCTAATGCACACTTACATTATGATAGGGTACTTGAGCCCAAATTTCACCTTCCTAGCTTCTAGTGTTCTGTTGACGTAGTTTCCTTTTGCCCCATAATTCAGTCTCCTAGACAAGTATCAAAATACCGAGTATGCAGTTTTATTTATATTCTTTTATTGATTTGAGAAAGCTAGTTTTAAGTCAATTAACCAATCAAAATGTGGATTTTTCAAACAAACTTTACAGCTCGTTTCCCCCCCTTTGGAGCTAGAATTTTCCAAATTTCCTTCTTAGTGCACACCTAAACTCTGATAGGATAATTGCCCCAAGCTTCAGCTTCTTAGCTTCTACGGTTTGGCTGTTGACGGAGTTTCCTTTTGCCCCATAATTCAGTCTCCTAGACAAGTATCAAAATACCGAGTATGCAGTTTTATTTATATCCTTTTATTGATTTTGGAAACCTAGTTTTAGGTCAATTAACCAATCGAAATGTGGATTTTCCAAACAAACTTTACAGCTCGTTTCCCCCCCTTTGGAGCTAGAATTTACCAAATTTCCTTCTTAGTGCACACCTAAGCTATGATAGGATACTTGCCCCAAGCTTCAGCTTCTTAGCTTCTACGGTTTGGCTGTTGACGTAGTTTCCTTTTGCGCCATAATTCAGTCTCCTAGACAAGTATCAAAATACCGAGTATGCAGTTTTATTTATATTCTTTTATTGATTTGAGAAAGCTAGTTTTAAGTCAATTAACCTATCAAAATGTTGATTTTTCAAACAAACTTTACAGCTCGTTTTCCCCCCTTTGGAGCTAGAATTTTCCAAATTTCCTTCTTAGTGCACACCTACACTATGATAGGATACTTGCCCCAAATTTCACCTTCCTAGCTTCTACGGTTTGGGCTGTGTGCTGTTGACGTAGTTTCCATTTGTGCCAAAGTTGTTGAGAATTTTCCAGATCCCTTGCTTAATTTACACCTACATTATGATAGGATACTTGAGCCCAAATTTCACCTTCCTAGCTTCTACGGTTTGGGCTATGTGCTGTTGACGTAGTTTCCTTTTGCCCCATAATTCAGTCTCCTAGACAAGTATCAAAATACCGAGTATGCAGTTTTATTTATATCCTTTTATTGATTTTGGAAACCTAGTTTTAGGTCAATTAACCAATCGAAATGTGTATTTTCCAAACAAACTTTACAGCTCGTTTTCCCACCTTTGGAGCTAGAATTTTCCAAATCCAATTCTTAATGCACACCTACTCATGATAGAATACTTGAGTCCAAACTTCAGCTTCTTAGCTTCTACGGTTTGGCTGTTGACGTAGTTTCCTTTTGCGCCATAATTCAGTCTCCTAGACAAGTATCAAAATACCGAGTATGCAGTTTTATTTATATCCTTTTATTGATTTGAGAAAGCTAGTTTTAAGTCAATTAACCTATCAAAATGTTGATTTTTCAAACAAACTTTACAGCTCGTTTTCCCCCCTTTGGAGCTAGAATTTTCCAAATTTCCTTCTTAGTGCACACCTACACTATGATAGGATACTTGCCCCAAATTTCACCTTCCTAGCTTCTACGGTTTGGGCTGTGTGCTGTTGACGTAGTTTCCATTTGTGCCAAAGTTGTTGAGAATTTTCCAGATCCCTTGCTTAATTTACACCTACATTATGATAGGATACTTGAGCCCAAATTTCACCTTCCTAGCTTCTACGGTTTGGGCTATGTGCTGTTGACGTAGTTTCCTTTTGCCCCATAATTCAGTCTCCTAGACAAGTATCAAAATACCGAGTATGCAGTTTTATTTATATCCTTTTATTGATTTTGGAAACCTAGTTTTACAGCTCGTTTTCCCTCCTTTGGAGCTAGAATTTTCCAAATCCAATTCTTAATGCACACCTACACATAATAGAATACTTGAGTCCAAACTTCAGCTTCCTAGCTTCTACGGTTTGGCTGTTGACGTAGTTTCCTTTTGCGCCATAATTCAGTCTCCTAGACAAGAATCAAAATACCGAGTATGCAGTTTTATTTATATTCTTTTATTGATTTGAGATAGCTAGTTTTAAGTCAATTAACCAATCAAAATGTGGATTTTTTCAAACAAACTTTACAGCTCGTTTTCCCCCCTTTGGAGCTAGAATTTTCCAAATTTCCTTCTTAGTGCACACCTACACTATGATAGGATACTTGCCCCAAATTTCACCTTCCTAGGTTCTACGGTTTGGGCTGTTTCCATTTCCATTTGTGCCAAAGTTGTTGAGAATTTTCCAGATCCCTTGCTTAATGCACACCTACATTATGATAGGATACTTGAGCCCAAATTTCACCGTCCTAGCTTCTACGGTTTGGGCTATGTGCTGTTGACGTAGTTTCCTTTTGCCCCATAATTCAGTCTCCTAGACAAGTATCAAAATACCGAGTATGCAGTTTTATTTATATTCTTTTATTGATTTGAGATAGCTAGTTTTAAGTCAATTAACCAATCAAAATGTGGATTTTTCAAACAAACTTTACAGCTCGTTTTCCCCCCTTTGGAGCTAGAATTTTCCAAATTTCCTTCTTAGTGCACACCTACACTATGATAGGATACTTGCCCCAAATTTCACCTTCCTAGCTTCTACGGTTTGGGCTGTGTGCTGTTGACGTAGTTTCCATTTGTGCCAAAGTTGTTGAGAATTTTCCAGATCCCTTGCTTAATGCACACCTACATTATGATAGGCTACTTGAGCCCAAATTTCAGCTTCTTAGCTTCTACGGTTTGGGCTATGTGCTGTTGACGTAGTTTCCTTTTGCCCCATAATTCAGTCTCCTAGACAAGTTTCAAAATACCGAGTTTGCAGTTTTATTTATATCCTTTTATTGATTTTGGAAACCTAGTTTTAGGTCAATTAACCAATCGAAATTTGAATTTTTCAAACAAACTTTACAGCTCGTTTCCCCCTTTGGGCTGTTGACGTGGTTTCCTTTTGTCCCCATAATTAAGTCTGTATGTCCTAGACAAGTTTCAAAATACCCTTGCTAATGCACACTTACATTATGATAGGGTACTTGAGCCCAAATTTCACCTTCCTAGCTTCTAGTGTTCTGTTGACGTAGTTTCCTTTTGCCCCATAATTCAGTCTCCTAGACAAGTATCAAAATACCGAGTATGCAGTTTTATTTATATTCTTTTATTGATTTGAGAAAGCTAGTTTTAAGTCAATTAACCAATCAAAATGTGGATTTTTCAAACAAACTTTACAGCTCGTTTCCCCCCCTTTGGAGCTAGAATTTTCCAAATTTCCTTCTTAGTGCACACCTAAACTCTGATAGGATAATTGCCCCAAGCTTCAGCTTCTTAGCTTCTACGGTTTGGCTGTTGACGGAGTTTCCTTTTGCCCCATAATTCAGTCTCCTAGACAAGTATCAAAATACCGAGTATGCAGTTTTATTTATATCCTTTTATTGATTTTGGAAACCTAGTTTTAGGTCAATTAACCAATCGAAATGTGGATTTTCCAAACAAACTTTACAGCTCGTTTCCCCCCCTTTGGAGCTAGAATTTACCAAATTTCCTTCTTAGTGCACACCTAAGCTATGATAGGATACTTGCCCCAAGCTTCAGCTTCTTAGCTTCTACGGTTTGGCTGTTGACGTAGTTTCCTTTTGCGCCATAATTCAGTCTCCTAGACAAGTATCAAAATACCGAGTATGCAGTTTTATTTATATTCTTTTATTGATTTGAGAAAGCTAGTTTTAAGTCAATTAACCTATCAAAATGTTGATTTTTCAAACAAACTTTACAGCTCGTTTTCCCCCCTTTGGAGCTAGAATTTTCCAAATTTCCTTCTTAGTGCACACCTACACTATGATAGGATACTTGCCCCAAATTTCACCTTCCTAGCTTCTACGGTTTGGGCTGTGTGCTGTTGACGTAGTTTCCATTTGTGCCAAAGTTGTTGAGAATTTTCCAGATCCCTTGCTTAATTTACACCTACATTATGATAGGATACTTGAGCCCAAATTTCACCTTCCTAGCTTCTACGGTTTGGGCTATGTGCTGTTGACGTAGTTTCCTTTTGCCCCATAATTCAGTCTCCTAGACAAGTATCAAAATACCGAGTATGCAGTTTTATTTATATTCTTTTATTGATTTGAGAAACCTAGTTTTAGGTCAATTAACCAATCGAAATGTGGATTTTTCAAACAAACTTTACAGCTCGTTTCCCCCTTTGGGCTGTTGACGTGGTTTCCTTTTGTCCCCATAATTAAGTCTGTATGTCCTAGACAAGTTTCAAAATACCCTTGCTAATGCACACCTACATTATGATAGGATACTTGAGCCCAAATTTCACCTTCCTAGCTTCTACGGTTTGGGCTGTGTGCTGTTGACGTAGTTTCCATTTGTGCCAAAGTTGTTGAGAATTTTCCAGATCCCTTGCTTAATGCACACCTACATTATGATAGGATACTTGAGCCCAAATTTCAGCTTCTTAGCTTCTACGGTTTGGGCTATGTGCTGTTGACGTAGTTTCCTTTTGCCCCATAATTCAGTCTCCTAGACAAGTTTCAAAATACCGAGTATGCAGTTTTATTTATATCCTTTTATTGATTTTGGAAACCTAGTTTTAGGTCAATTAACCAATCGAAATGTGGATTTTTCAAACAAACTTTACAGCTCGTTTCCCCCTTTGGGCTGTTGACGTGGTTTCCTTTTGTCCCCATAATTAAGTCTGTATGTCCTAGACAAGTTTCAAAATACCCTTGCTAATGCACACCTACATTATGATAGGATACTTGAGCCCAAATTTCACCTTCCTAGCTTCTACGGTTTGGGCTATGTGCTGTTGACGTAGTTTCCTTTTGCCCCATAATTCAGTCTCCTAGACAAGTATCAAAATACCGAGTATGCAGTTTTATTTATATCCTTTTATTGATTTGAGAAAGCTAGTTTTAAGTCAATTAACCAATCGAAATGTGGATTTTTCAAACAAACTTTACAGCTCGTTTTACCCCCTTTGGAGCTAGAATTTTCCAAATCCAATTCTTAATGCACACCTACACATAATAGAATACTTGAGTCCAAACTTCAGCTTCCTAGCTTCTACGGTTTGGGCTATGTGCTGTTGACGTAGTTTCCTTTTGTGCCAAAGTTATTGAGAATTTTCCAGATCCCTTGCGTAATGCGCACCTTGTAGCGTGTAACGTTTAACTGCTTGCTCAGCGGCTATCAAGGACTGTTTAACTATCTGAAACTGGCGCACGCTCAGTTTTCCGGCTCTAGCTGTATTTGATTATTGCTTATGCAAAGAGAAGTATGAAAGAAAAAATGAAAAAAAACTTAAGAGAAGTTTTATAATTGTAAGAATTAACGCATTCGATCAGAATAACTGGACATTATCCGCGTGAGAGCAGTACTCTTTCAACAACTATTCGCTCTCTATTTAGCTCTTCTGATGCGAAGGCACACAAGCAGGGAGTAAATTAATGCCGTTTTAAATATTTATTTCTGGCTTGACATTGCTTAGCGCAGAAGCTTGAACATTATTAAATGCGTTTGGATACAAAAAAACAAGTTACAAACTTACCCCACTCCTAGCCAGTGATGAAAGCGCTTCCATTTGGGCGGTGGGCTGAATATGTGGCATCTGAAAATTCACTCACAACAACGAAAATAATTTAACACAAAAAAAACTAAGCACAATTTACCTCTGCCTTCGCATAGCAGAATTATGTGACGGAAAAAAAACATTAATAATACAAAATCATTAGATTACTTATATATATAAATACACGTACTTGTAGTGCATTATTCTTTCTTAGAACAAAAAAAACTAACACTATAACTTAAACACTATTTATTTCCGCTTAGTCGCGGACCGACAAATATGCGGCGGTTTGCCGGCGGTAACGCTGCACTTGCACTAATTCGCAATGTCGCTATTCTTCCCGTACGCCGGTGCCGCTAAGTGGTTGCGCTCTTTTGTTCCTCCCTCCCTTTTACTCAAATGAGGTTCAAAGTCCGCTGCTCATGCGCGGCAAATTTAAATTCAAATTCAGGGAATTGAGCCACTGCGAGTCGCTTCTTTAGAATTTGCTTTTTTCGCAATATTAACTGCTGCCGTCAACCATTAAAATTTATTTGGTAATACGCGCCAAGTCCCCTTGTCCTTGGCGCAGGTAAAGAAAAATATTAAATTTTCCTCGTTCCAATATATAATCGCTACGTTGGCACTTAACAATATTTACACCACGTAGGTTAACGAAGTAAATTTTGAAATTTGGGTAAATTTGAAACAATTTTAAGTTTACAAATAGAAACTGCACTTTCACGTTTCACGGCTTCAACTCCACTCAAATTGTGATGGCGGCCTAACTATGATGGGACAGCGTCTGGGGAATTTAGAAATTCCAGAGAGAGGCTTTCTCCCTTTGCAACACATCCAACTTCCCTTGCAACCCACAGCAAATTACGCTATCGTCAGCTAGGTGGCGGTATTAAGCCCAGCGCTTCTCAAACTATGCCTTAATGAGAAATATAGCTACAAGCGCCACTACAAATCCCCCCTGCCAAGATCAGACTAGGGGACGGTTCGACCCAAAGGCTGATACCGCTTGTAGCTGCACGATTTGCTACTGCCGAATATCTTTGGCATGGTATTTGCCGATACTGCGACCTTGCATATCCTCAAGCTCATAAATTGAATTTCCCAGCTTTTTACGCACCCGGGCTTTTACAAAACGTGGCCCAAATTTAGCATTAAAGCCGGTTTCGAAGTTACTGGCCTTAAAGTTCCGTCGAAAGACTTCTTGACCCACTTGATATAGTACTTCTGTGGCCCTCAAATCGTATTGTCTTTTATTCCTATCATGCTTATTCTGCCTGTTTATATTCGCTTTTTCCCACACAAGTTCACGTGAGTCATTGCGATCGAGCATCAGTGAGCGGTCTTCGAGCAGCCCCAATTTGCGTAATAATGAATACGTTGACCCACAATTAACCATGTGCTGCCCAAAAACCATATAATATGGTGTTACTCCGATACCAGAGTGTACAGCCGACCGTAAGGCACAACAAATTTGGCTTAGATACTCATCCCAGTCCTTCTGATCAGGCCTCACATACGATCTAATTGCTGCTATTACAGAACGATTCACTCGCTCGGCTGCATTAGCTTGGGGAGCGTGTACTGCTGTCAACATGTGCGTTATTTGGAACCGCTGCAACAAGTTTTGAAAAGAAACTGCTCTGAACTGAGACCCATTATCTGAAACAATCGTTTCAGGTACTCCGTACGTGAGAAACAAATCGTCTTCTAGGTATTTAATTACCACATCTGCAGAAATTTGTTTGACTGGTTTTAGAAAGACGTACTTTGAAAAGTGGTCTAAAACAATAAATATGCCTATATGACCACTACGGGATCGGGGGTATGGCCCCAGGAAGTCTATATAAAGCCTTTGGAAAAATCTGTGCGATTCTGGCGAATTTCCCATGGGTGGCCTTAGTATTTGGTTGGGTGCCTTTGAAGACTTACAAACCTCGCATGCATTTATGTATGTTCTAACATCATTTACCAAGCCTGGCCAAAAGTAGTACCGCCTCACACGCTCTAACGTTTTATGTATGCCACCATGCGCAGCCAAAGGACTGTTGTGAGCATTAAACAGAACTTCCTTAATTAGTTCCGACGGCACCCAGAGCTTCCAGGCATACTCATCATGCATTTGGTCCCCAGTTAGATGTTCAGCACGACGATAAATTAAACCATCTTCAACTTTTAAATCCGGTAACTTGTCCTGCATCCCTTTTATGCGTTCGCCTAGTTCAATATATTTTTCCGATTTAAAATAATCAGATTTTAGGTCGATAATGAGTCCATTTTTCAGATCTATTGCTGCTACTTCCTCCTCATTCATCCGCGACAAAACATCTGGTACAACATTCAATTTTCCTTTCCGGTGCTGTATTTTAAATGTATAGCCCTGCATTCTCAAAGCCCACCTTGCCAGCCTAGTGCTCAGATCCGTTTGAGACATTAGCCATTTTAATGAAGCGTGGTCCGTTATGACCGTGAACTCATGGCCCTCAACATATGCTCGAAAACTTTTAATTGCCACCATGGCTGCTAAGCATTCTTGCTCCGTTACCGAATAATTCCTCTGCGCCTTGTTAAGCTTTTTGGACATATACGCAATCGGACATTCATCTCCTTCCTCTGACATTTGTACTAAAACGCCGCCCACACCTGACTTACTGGCATCGCAGTGAATAAAGAAGGGCTTAGAAAAATCAGCACTTCTCAGTACTGGGGCTTCACTCAGTTTGCATTTGAGCAGCTCGAAAGCCTTTTTAGCGTCTTCAGAAAAGAAGAATTTTCGTTTTGGAGTCAACAAATCTGTAAGCGGTGCAGTGATAGAAGCATAGTTAGGTATAAACTTCCGATACCATCCAGTCAAACCTAGAAATCTTCTGAGTGTTCTCAGCGTTTTCGGTACTGGGAAGTCGGTGATTGCAGATATTTTAGCGGGATCTGTTCTAATTCCTCCATCGCCCACTATATGTCCTAAATAATTAACACGCTTCATGCAGAAGTTGCTCTTGCCAATATTTATTGTTAAGCCAGCTCTTTTTATATGTAATGACAGTTCCCTTAATACCTCCAAATGCCTGTCAAAACTGTCGGACACCACCAGCAAATCATCTAAATATATGAATACTTCATTACGAAGGTAAGGCGGTATGACTTTGTCCATTAGACGAGACATAGTTTGGGGTGCGTTGCATAGGCCAAAAGGCATTACTTTAAAATGGTAAAGTGGTCTACCTGGCACAGTAAACGCCGTTTTATCTCTAGAAGCTATATCCAGAGGGATTTGCCAAAACGCGTCCTTAAGGTCAAGGCTCGTTATAAATTCAGCTTTTGGCAGCCTGCTTAAAATCCCACTTATTTGAGGCAACGGATATGCGTCTTTCAAAGTCACCGTATTTACTTTTCTGCTATCTAAGCAAAGTCGCACTTTTCCTGGCTTCTGCACCAGAACGACTGGCGATGACCAGGCGCTTTCAGACTCTTCAATCACTCCTAATTCCAACATTCGGTCTACTTCCCCATATATTAGTTTCTCGACCGCTGGTGAAACTGAAAAGTGACGCTGTTTAATAGGTTTTGCGTCTCCCACATCAATAACATGGGCCAATAGGCTTGTTTTTCCTAGTCCCTGCTGAGCAAAAGATGGAAATAAATTAACTACATTGGCTAGTTTTAAGCGTTCTATTTCGTTTAACTCGTGTTCTACAGTGCTAAGATTCAACTCTGAAATATTCAGTTGAGCTGGTAACAGACCAAATAATTTCCAAAAATCAATGCCGAGATATACATCTAGTCGCAAGGACGGAATTATATAAATAGTTATTGACTTCCGCTCGCCATTGAAAACTACATCAGTATTAATTTTCCCTTTAATTATTTGTTTGCCTCCATCCGCCGTACTAGCAACTGAGTGCACTGGTTTTACTGTTGCCTCACTATTAAGAACATTTTCGGCAAAATTGCCGCCAATACAACTAATTGCTGCACCTGAGTCTAACAGGCCACGGACTGTAGTGTTAAACAATTCCACTGTAATGAATGGTCTGGGGTCGCTGCCTTTGCTGACAATTGTACAAATATGCTTTAAATCACGTCCAAGACCTTTCCTTTTTTCCCAAAATGTCTTGATGCGTTTGCTACTGCGTGACTTAAATTTCATAAAAGTTTGAACAAATTGTATTTTATTATTTTGCAGGTTTTGTAAATGTAGTAACTTTTTGTGTAAAGATTGGATGCTGTATCAATTAAAAATTCTGGGTTCAGCGATGAATTAACTTCGTCCCTAACTAAATCTACATTAACGCTAGGGCTATTTACTCTGTGTTTGTTGATTGAGTTCTGAGCACACGAGAGACTCTCCCCTTTTTCTGAAGCCTCTGTGCGCTCACTATTGAGTTTTTTGCGCATTTAGGGCAGCTCGGTTTGTAAGTGTTTGCAGCACCGCACCCATAACAAAACACACGCCTTTCTGCTAGACAGTCTTGGTACCTGTGCCCTTCTCTCTTGCAGTTCCAGCAGATTAGTGCGATTGCCTCTACATTTCCGTCTATTTCATCACCAGAGTCTTCACCTTCGGACATAATTAGATCCTGCTGTAACTCGGCCAGATCTCTTTTAAATGGATTCTTTTTAATATAGTTTTGTGTTTGCCTAATGTCCTTTAAAAATGTTTCTCGCCTCCTGCACGCTTCTCGTAGCTCAGAAACAGAACTTATTTCAACATTTAAAAGCTCGTGTCGAATTTCAGGCCGCAAGTTGTTCCTTAATATTCTTACCAACTTGCTGTTACCTAATGGATATTCCATTTTGTCCGTTAAAGCAATAATAGCGTCATAATATTGATCGAAACTTTCATTTGACTCTTGTTTTCTTTGTCTAATCAAATCTTCAATGTCCCCGTCATCTCTGCCGTCTCGAAATTGTTTTCTTAAGGCCGTACACAGAACATCCCAGCGGATTTCTCCTACACTTTTGTGGTGTCGCCAGTAAAATTCGTTTGCTTTACCTTCAAACAAAGCACTAGCATTTCTACACATGACCATAAAATTGCTTTCTAAAGTCTCGTGCGTCAGTGCTTCTACTCGGTAAATAAAGTTGTCTACAGACAATCCTGATCCTGTGAATTTTATTTTCCACGCACTCATAATATGACCCACTTTGTCAGGTCTGTGCATCAAATCAGAAGTTGCGCTTCCTGTACGAGATGTGTCTCTTCTTGAATGTGCTCTTTGCAGCTGCGGCTGCTCATTGACTGACAACAACTGATCCACAGTGGGGCGTTCAGAACGATTTTGGACGTTTTGTGTCTCTAAGCCAAGACGCTGTACACAAGCGGATACGTTTGCCTCGATTAAACGAGACATTTGCTCCGTTAAAGCTGTTAACAACTCATTTTGCATTTGCCTAAGGGCCTCCTGATTTGCCATGATCGCAGAATTTGATGTTGAGGCTATCTCTTCCCCAACTCGGCCTGAATTTGGCTCACTGCCAGCCATTGATTGAGCTTGCGAACGACTTTGTGAACGTGTGTTATAGGCACCGCTTTGAACTTGGGATGCGGTTGTGGTCAAGCAGACAAAATTACAATTAGGACACGTATTAGCAGTTTTAAAATGATTGGAAATGCAGGCCTTATGAAAATGATGGTTGCATTTTGTCTTATAAAATTCTGCTGGATTTTGCACTTCCCCATCACAGAGTCCGCACACAGTTTTATTGCGCTCTGAAACCGCATCAGAATTATCAAACGAACGATTTACTGCCATCCTAAATGACACCTACTAGAATGCCAACAGCTGTTAACAATTTAACTCGCCAAAATTTAAGCAAACGACCTTGCTATTTGTAACAATAAGTGTACAAAGAGAGAACAAAAAGAGTGCGCACGATCAGCTGTGTGATACTATTGTTAACGGCACTGGTTAGACTAATTTATGCTGATAAAGCTCAACAGCTCAAAGTTGTCACGCAAGTGAATGTTATGTATATAATCAAAACCAAACACAAATAAAAAGGAAAAATAAATAAAATTGCTGTTAAACACAAAGATAATAAAATTATGCGATACAATATTCATTAAATAATTTGAACTCATGCTAACCTGGCATCTATGTAAAGTCTTAAACACTGCACATGAAACCTCGATTTGAAAAATACAGAATACAGAAAAGGTCAGAATTAAAACTAATGATTGTGGCACGCAAACATTTTCTAAAACAATTTATCTTAGCTTTGTCCAATGCAATCATTTCGCTTTATAGATTTTAATTCAAGAGAGTTTATAAAATCAGTCATTTGTCGTGGTCAAAAGAATTTTCAAAATGTTCTTTATGATGTCCAAAGCGCTCAATCACTGACTCAATAGACTTTGAGGCGAAGAAAAAATAACAGAAATTCCTGCCCTTTGTATTTTATATCCGTGGTAAGGTTATGTCTCGAAAGTCATTTAACCAAAAGTCCTATGCGTCTATAACATATTTAGAGAAGAAATGTATTGCTTCCTTAGTAATTGGGAATAATCGTGGATAGGTGACAAACTGAGTGGTTACTTCTACCTATATTCCAAGCGCTTAATTACCCATATACTGCGTACACAATAAAAGGTAATCATTTGTTTTACTTTTTTAAATGTGGCCAAATAAAGAATACTATATATTCTACTACCCTGGCATCCAAACAGTTAATAAATAAGACAAATGATTTTATAAGAAAGTACGATTGAAAGAAAAATGAGTAAAGAATTAAATTTGAAAAGTGAACACATTGTTATAAACAAAATGATTTAAAACAATGAGGCCACACCTGTTGGGCGCCATTTAATATTTATAATATAATTATAATTGTAGCGTGTAACGTTTAACTGCTTGCTCAGCGGCTATCAAGGACTGTTTAACTATCTGAAACTGGCGCACGCTCAGTTTTCCGGCTCTAGCTGTATTTGATTATTGCTTATGCAAAGAGAAGTATGAAAGAAAAAATGAAAAAAAACTAAGAGAAGTTTTATAATTGTAAGAATATTAACGCATTCGATCAGAATAACTGGACATTATCCGCGTGAGAGCAGTACTCTTTCAACAACTATTCGCTCTCTATTTAGCTCTTCTGATGCGAAGGCACACAAGCAGGGAGTAAATTAATGCCGTTTTAAATATTTATTTCTGGCTTGACATTGCTTAGCGCAGAAGCTTGAACATTATTAAATGCGTTTGGATACAAAAAAACAAGTTACAAACTTACCCCACTCCTAGCCAGTGATGAAAGCGCTTCCATTTGGGCGGTGGGCTGAATATGTGGCATCTGAAAATTCACTCACAACAACGAAAATAATTTAACACAAAAAAAACTAAGCACAATTTACCTCTGCCTTCGCATAGCAGAATTATGTGACGGAAAAAAAACATTAATAATACAAAATCATTAGATTACTTATATATATAAATACACGTACTTGTAGTGCATTATTCTTTCTTAGAACAAAAAAACTAACACTATAACTTAAACACTATTTATTTCCGCTTAGTCGCGGACCGACAAATATGCGGCGGTTTGCCGGCGGTAACGCTGCACTTGCACTAATTCGCAATGTCGCTATTCTTCCCGTACGCCGGTGCCGCTAAGTGGTTGCGCTCTTTTGTTCCTCCCTCCCTTTTACTCAAATGAGGTTCAAAGTCCGCTGCTCATGCGCGGCAAATTTAAATTCAAATTCAGGGAATTGAGCCACTGCGAGTCGCTTCTTTAGAATTTGCTTTTTTCGCAATATTAACTGCTGCCGTCAACCATTAAAATTTATTTGGTAATACGCGCCAAGTCCCCTTGTCCTTGGCGCAGGTAAAGAAAAATATTAAATTTTCCTCGTTCCAATATATAATCGCTACGTTGGCACTTAACAATATTTACACCACGTAGGTTAACGAAGTAAATTTTGAAATTTGGGTAAATTTGAAACAATTTTAAGTTCACAAATAGAAACTGCACTTTCACGTTTCACGGCTTCAACTCCACTCAAATTGTGATGGCGGCCTAACTATGATGGGACACCGTCTGGGGAATTTAGAAATTCCAGAGAGAGGCTTTCTCCCTTTGCAACACATCCAACTTCCCTTGCAACCCACAGCAAATTACGCTATCGTCAGCTAGGTGGCGGTATTAAGCCCAGCGCTTCTCAAACTATGCCTTAATGAGAAATATAGCTACAAGCGCCACTACAACCTACATTATGATAGGATACTTGAGCCCAAATTTCACCTTCCTAGCTTCTACGGTTTGGGCTATGTGCTGTTGACGTAGTTTCCTTTTGCCCCATAATTCAGTCTCCTAGACAAGTATCAAAATACCGAGTATGCAGTTTTATTTATATTCTTTTATTGATTTGAGAAAGCTAGTTTTAAGTCAATTAACCTATCAAAATGTTGATTTTTCAAACAAACTTTACAGCTCGTTTTCCCCCCTTTGGAGCTAGAATTTTCCAAATTTCCTTCTTAGTGCACACCTACCTATGATAGGATACTTGCCCCAAATTTCACCTTCCTAGCTTCTACGGTTTGGGCTATGTGCTGTTGACCGTAGTTTCCTTTTGCCCCATAATTCAGTCTCCTAGACAGTATCAAAATACCGAGTATGCAGTTTCATTTATATTCTTTTATTGATTTGAGAAAGCTAGTTTTAAGTCAATTAACCAATCAAAATGTGGATTTTTCAAACAAACTTTACAGCTCGTTTCCCCCCCTTTGGAGCTAGAATTTTCCAAATTTCCTTCTTAGTGCACACCTAAACTCTGATAGGATAATTGCCCCAAGCTTCAGCTTCTTAGCTTCTACGGTTTGGCTGTTGACGGAGTTTCCTTTTGCCCCATAATTCAGTCTCCTAGACAAGTATCAAAATACCGAGTATGCAGTTTTATTTATATTCTTTTATGATTTGAGAAAGCTAGTTTTAAGTCAATTAACCTATCCAAATGTTGATTTTTCAAACAACTTTACAGCTCGTTTTCCCCCCTTTGGAGCTAGAATTTTCCAAAGTTCTTCTTAGTGCACCACCTACACTATGATAGGATACTTGCCCCAAATTTCACCCTTCCTAGCTTCTACGGTTTTGGGCTGGTGCTGTTGACCGTAGTTTCCATTTGTGCCAAAGTTGTTGAGAATTTTCCAGATCCCTTGCTTAATTTACACCTACATTTGATAGGATACTTGAGCCCAAATTTCACCTTCCTAGCTTCTACGGTTGGGCTATGTGCTGTGACGTCGTTTCCTTTTTGCCCCATAATTCAGTCTCCTAGACAAGTATCAAAATACCGAGTATGCAGTTTTTATTTATCTCCTTTTATTGATTTTGGAACCTAGTTTTAGGTCAAAAGGGATTTCCAACCAATCGAAATGTGGATTTTCCACAACAAACTTTACAAGCTCGTTTTCCCACCTTTGGAGCTAGAATTTTCCAAATCCAATTCTTAATGCACACCTACTCATGATAGAATACTTGAGTCCAAACTTCAGCTTTCTCTTAGCTTCTACGGTTTGGCTTTTGTTGACGTGGTAGTCCTTTTGCGCCATAATTCAGTTCTCCTAGACAAGTATCAAAATACCGAGTATGCAGTTTATTTATATTCTTGTTATTGATTGAGAAAGCTAGTTTTAAGTCAAGTAACCTATCAAAATGTTGATTTTTCCAAACCAACTTTACAGCTCGTTTTCCCCCCCTTGGAGCTAGAATTTCCCAAGTTTCCTTCTTAGTGCACACCTACACTATGATAGGATACTTGGCCCCCAATTTCACCTCCTAGCTTCTACGGTTTGGGCTGTGTGCTGTGACGTAGTTTCCATTGTGCCAAAGTTGTTGAGAATTTTCCAGATCCCTTGCTTAATTTACACCTACATTATGATAGGATACTTGAGCCCAAATTTCACCTTCCTAGCTTCTAGGGTTCTGTTGACGTAGTTTCTTTTGCCCCATAATTCAGTCTCCTAGACAAGTATCAAAAATTACCGAGTATGCAGTTTTATTTATATCCTTTATTGATTTTGGAAAACCTAGTTTTACAGCTCGTTTTCCCTCCTTTGGAGCTAGAATTTTCCAAATCCAATTTAATGCACACTACACATGATAGAATACTTGAGTCCAAACTCAGCTTCCTAGCTTCTACGGTTTTGGCTGTTGACGTTAGTTTCCTTTTGCGCCATAATTCAGTCTCCTAGACAAGAATCAAAATACCGAGATGCAGTTTTATTTATATTCTTTTATTGATTTGAGAAGCTAGTTTTAAGTCAATTAACCAATCAAAATGTGGATTTTTCAAACAAACTTACAGCTCGTTTTCCCCCTTTGGAGCTAGAATTTCCAAATTTCCTTCTTAGTGCACACCTACACTATGATAGGATACTTGCCCCAAATTTCACCTTCCGGTTCTACGGTTGGGCTGTTTCCATTTCCATTTGTGCCAAAGTTGTTGAGAATTTTCCAGATCCCTTGCTCAATGCACACCTACATTATGATAGGATACTTGAGCCCAAATTTCACCTTCCTAGCTTCTACGGTTTGGGCTGTGCTGTTGACGTAGTTTCCTTTTGCACCATATTCAGTCTCCTAGACAAGTATCAAAATACCGAGTATGCAGTTTTATTTATATTCTTTTATTGATTTGAGAAAGCTAGTTTTAAGTCAATTAACCAATCGAAATTTGGTTTTTCAAACAAACTTTACAGCTCGTTTCCCCCCCTTTGGAGCTAGAATTTCCAAATTTCTTCTCAGTGCACACGTAAACTTAATAGGATACTTGCCCCAAATTTCACCTTCCTAGCTTCTCGGTTTGGGCTGTGTGCTGTTGACGTAGTTTCCATTTGTGCCAAAGTTGTTGAGAATTTTCCAGATCCCTTGCTTAATGCACACCTACATTA